>NC_050072.1:900000-1103340 GCF_009764565.3 Dermochelys coriacea
TGGGATTATCTGCCCCAACATCCATTTTTTCCTGGTCTCTGAGAGTTAGTTTGGCTCAAGCCATAAAGCACAAGATTTAATAGCCCTGCCAGAATTTTTGGTAACATTAGTTTTGATAATTCTAGACATGCCTGATAACCCTATAAATGTCCACTGCCTCTTTGATTCTTGACAGTTCTTGGCCTCCTTGACTTTCCATGGCAATGAGTTCTACAGGCTAATTATGCACTGTGTGAAAAAGCATTTCCTCTGATGCATTTTAAATCTGTCACCTTTCAGTTTCCTTGGCTGTCCTCTTGTTCTTGTGTTTTGAGACAGGGAGAAAAGCTCCCAAACTCCCTTCTCCAGCCCATTCAGTATTTATAGACTTTAATCATCTCCCCTCTTACCCGTCTCCTTTCTCAGGACACAATCCCAATCTTCCTTCTCTTTTCATCTGGGCCCTTGGGCCTCCCCTTGTCCTTCTGACCTCTTCTGGTTCTGCCCGGTCCGGTCTGGGGTGACCAGAGCTGCACACAGTATTTGAGAGGTGGGTGCACTGTTCTCTGTCAAGGCATTGGGAGATTCTCTGCAGCATTCCCCATCCCATTCCCAATGTCTTCTGACTTCTTCTTAGCAGTTTTCACCGCAGCGACTCAGGGAGCAGAGGTCTCCATTGTGCAGTGACACCCAGCTCCCTTTCTTGGACAATGCATCCGATGAAGTGAGCTGTAGCTCACGAAAGCTTATGCTCTAATAAACTTGTTAGTCTCTAAGGTGCCACGGGTACTCCTTTTCTTTTTGCGAATACAGACTAACACGGCTGCTACTCTGAAACCTTTCTTGGACTGAGGCAGTTAACCTAGAACCCTGTCAGGTGGCAGGAGAGTTTAAATTCCCCCTTCCATCCCTTTGCATTTAGAGACACTCCACTTCATTTGCCATAGAGTTGCCTGTTCGTCTGGCTTGGTTGGGTCTCTCTGAAGTTTTTCACAGTCCTGACTAACTTAAATAACTTTGTTCCAGCTTATTAATAAATATATTAAACAACATGGGACCTAGTACAGAGCCTGGAGACTGCTGGTAACCTTTTCCCGTGGTGAACATTGACCATTTCATCCTGCTCTTCGCTTTCTGTCTCCTGGCCATTTTTGGCCCCTTTTGTGCCTCTCCCCCCAAGACTGCTTAGTAATCAGAGCAGTGAGGTGGCAGGGCTCTGGGATGCTGGGTGAGAGATCAGATGCACTGCCCTGGGTGGGGGGGATCTCGCCCTTTCCTCCCTGGCAGTGTGAGCGAGATCACGTCGCTAATGTCACTCTGCCCCCGTCACACTCTCCCCACAGACTGCTGGGACTTGCCTTCCTTGGGGTTGGCTCCTCCTCTCCCATTGCCCCTCCCACCCCACACCACAGTCTGATTGATACACACTCAATCCTTGGCCCACTCTGCACCTGACCCAAGAGTCTGGGTTGTGCAGTGCAATGGACCCAGTGGCGCTCCAACAGTTTTTGGAGTAGGGGTGCTGAGCTGCACCCCTCTTACCCCTGTCCGTGCCCCTCACCACCCCCTAAAGCTGGGGCCGGGAGCAGGTACGTGGCTATGGGAGTGGGGGACACGGACAGGAGTAAGAGGGGTGCAGCAATGGGGCTGGCGGCCAGGACCCTGGGTGGTGGAGATGCTGGCTGCAAAACATAGGGGTCCTACAGGACCCCCCACACCCGTACTTCCCACGCCTATGTCCAGACCTTGATTCCACAGCAGGGCTGGGGTTTATGCCCTTGAGTGGCATTGTGCAGCAGTGTTAGCCACTTCCCCAGCTTCACTAAACCTCCCGCTTCATTGAAATCGCTATAAAATCCTACCATGAGGCAAAACGGTCGTGACTCCCACAGTGTGCAAGTGAGTGGGAGAGAGAATATAAATATACACCCACGCCTAGGCAGAGGGTATAGGAGATGGGGAGGCTAGCCTCTCCAAACAGCCAGCCCACCGCCTTTGGACTGGAGCACGCCGCTGCCAAAAAGGTGGGTCCCCCAGCCGTGGCCCCACCCAAACTGCGCCCCGAGGCCCTGCTCCTGCTCGTCCTCTTCCACTGAGACCCCGACTCTTCCTGTCCACGCTCCACTCTCATGGGAGCCTCAAAGGAGGGGTGAAGAGGTGCCCAGGAGCAGTGAGCAGCTGGCCAGCAAGAGGGGGCAAAGAGGCACGAGTGGCAGGCAGGGGGCAAGTGAGGCTGGGGGTGGAACATAGGTGGGACTTCGGGGGGAGCAGGGATCATAACTTTCTACTTGCGCAAAACGGAACACCCTTGCCCTGCCCCTTCTCCGAGGCCCCACCTATATCCTGCCTCTTCTGCCAGCAGGAGCTCGAGGGCTGGATTAAAACATCTGAAGGGCCGGATGCAGCCCCCAGGCCATAGTTTGCCCACCCCTGCACTAGTGGGTGCTACAGGGATCAATGGTAGGTCCTGTCCCCTTTAACTCACCTCTCAAACAGGTGAGCAAAGGGCCTGGCGAAGCTGCCAGGATGGAAGAGTGCAGTGACGCGCTCCAAAGGGAAAGGGGCTGGAGTCAGGGATAGCTAGAAAGACCCGGGGGGCTGCAAACTGGACATGAGTTTGCAATGGGACAAGGCTGCAAAAGGCTGTCCCACTCTAGCGCTGGGGCTACATGTGCAGCTCCACATAGGAGGGGGAGTGGGACCATTGGCGTAGTTTGATTTCTGTATTGGGGGGCAGCTCCAGTCAGGCCAGCGTGTGTGTGTGTCGGGGGGGGGAATTCTGTCCCTGCCCAAGGGGCGCCATTTCAGACTGGGGGGAGGAGACAACTTTAACCGTGATTCCAGGGGCTATTTAAGCAACTGAAAACTCTAGTATTTTTGCAGATAATAATTTAGAAATTATCTGACAGGAGCACGGTATTGAATTCCTGTCTCAAGAAAGAAAATTAAATATTAGACCCACTCAGCTTTAACACTAACATGTTCTGACATCTTGTGGTAAGTCACTTATGGGAAACTGGTTGGGTTTAAAATTGTAATGTCTATTCTTATTCGGCCCATCCCTATCATCTGATCTGACCTCCTGCACATCGCAGGCCACAGAACTTCACCCACCTGCTCCTGTAACAGACCCCTAACCTCTGGCTGAGTTACTGAAGTCCTCAAATCATGGTTCACAGACTGCAAGTTACAGAGAATTCACTAGTTTAAACCTGCAATGACCCATGCCCCATGCTGCAGAGGAAGGCAAAAAAAAACCCAGGGTCTCTGCCAATCTGACCTAGGGAAAAATCCCTTCCCAACCCCAAATATGGTGATCAGTTAGACCCTGAGTATGTGGGCAGATACCTGGGGAAGAATTCTCTGTAGTAACTCAGAGCCTTCTCCATCTAGTGTCCCGTCTCCAGCGGTTGGGGATTTTTGTGACAGGCAGTCACCAATGGGCCACACACCATCATAGGCAGTCCTGTCACACCAGCCCCTCCATAAATGTATCAAGCTCAGCCTTGAAGCCAGTTAGGTTTTCTGCCCCTACTGCTCCCCTAGGGAGGCTGTTCCAGAAGTGCACTCCCCTGATAGTTAGAAACTTTCGTCTCATTTCAAGCCTGAACTTGTTGATGGCCAGTTTATACCCATTTGTTCTTGTGGCAACACTGGTGCTTTACTCAAATAACTCCTCTCCCTCCCTGGTATTTATCCCTCTGATGTACTAACAGAGAGTGATCCTATCTTCCCTCAGCCTTTGTGTGGTTAGGCTAATCAAGCCAAACTCTTTGAGTCTCCTCTCATAACATAGGTTTTCCATTCCTCAGATCATCCTGGTAGCCTTTCTCTGCACCTGTTCCAGTTTGAATTCATCTTTCTTAAACATGGGAGACCAGAATTGCATGCTGTATTCCAGATGAGGTCTCCCCAGTGCCTTGTATAATGATACTAACACCTCCTTATCTCTACTGGAAATACATCACCTGATGCACCCCAGGACCGTGTTAGCCTTTTTCATGGCCACATCACATTGGTTGATCCCAGGATGACTATGAATTGTCAATGTGCCCAGGTCTTTCTCCTCCTCTGTCACTTCCAACTGATAAGTTCCCAGCTTATAGCAAAAATTCTTGTTGTTAGTCTCTGAGTGCATGACCTGGCACTTTGCACTATTAAATTTCACCCCATTTCTATTACTCCAGTTTACCAGGTCATCCAGATCTTCCTGTAGGACATTCTGGTCCTCCTCCATATTGGCAAATCCCTCCCAGCTTTGTGTTATCTGCAGATTTTATTAGCACATTCCTGCTTTTTGTGCCAAGGTCAGGAATAAAAATGTTAAATAAGATTGTTCTCAAGACTGATCCCTGAGGAACTCCACTAGTAACCTCCCTCTGGCCTGACAATTCACCGTTCAGTGTGACCTGTTGTAATCTCCCCTTATCCAGTTCCTTATCCATCTTTCAATTCTCATATTAATCCCCATCTTCTCTGATTTAACTTATAATTTCCCATGTGGAACTGTATCAAACTCCTTACTGACATCCAGGTAGATTCGACCTACTGCATTTCCTTTATCGAAAACATCAGTTACCTTCTCAAAGGAAGATAGTAGTAACTTTGTTATCACCTCTTGAATCCAACAATTGAAACAATTGTAGAAAAATCTACACTTACTTTCTATCATTTCGTCTACTGACTTTTTGGAATTCACCAAGCTTGGAACATATCATTGAACTTTAGGAAACATCCTGTTAACTAACGGTGGGGGCCAGGGTCCATCTACATGGGAGGCTGGAGAAGGGTGACTCTGGACAAGGGGTGTGGGGATCTCAGCAGAAGGACACCACAGAGAATTCAAGCTGAACCTCAGAAACAATCCCTTGAGAGTGAGATGGTGGCGGTGGCTGCCCCTCCATATGAGGGTGATGTCTGCAAGGGGAAAGTTCAGCCAGATGTATCAGGCTGCGGTGCACCTTCCCCACTCGGGGAAGGGCTGGGAGCGCGGTTGCTGGAGGTATTTAAAAGTAGACTAGAGAGAATCTAGGTGAATGTGCGCTGGGGAGTCTCGTCCAGTTCTCCTCTGTGTGATTCCTCCTGACTCCCAGAAGGCCTCCGGTCCCGATTCCAGCTCCTTGGCAGCTCGCTGTCTCTAGGGAGGGGGTTGGGGGTTGGTCAGTAGGTGGCTGGGTTTGTCCCTGGCTCCCATCTGAGGAAATCTAGTTCCTCACCTGAGCTGTGAGGGGCAGCCAGGAGGGCTGCAGCAGCCAGAGTAGCTCTTAACCTTGTGTCACACCTGCTGCCACCTGGATTCCTGAGATTCTCTTCAGTTCTCAGGTGGTGGAGGTGGGCACTGCCGGCCGGCTAGGCTGCAGCCCCTGATGTGGGGAGATAATAGAATGTACTAGAGGGGACCCCGCGGTAAGTGGCCTGGAAGAGCAACACAAAGGGCTGTGTTTGTTGTGAGGAAGGAGGGGCACCTTCATCCTCCCCTGGCCACATGGCATGAAGCCCCAAGTTTCCAGCCTGTAAATTCAGAGATTTTTAAAGCCAGCACCATCCAGTCTGACCTGCGTAGCCCACGTGACCCCACCCAGCGCTACTTGGGGAGTTTCAGAGTAGCAGCCGTGTTAGTCTGTATTCGCAAAAAGAAAAGGAGTACTTGTGGCACCTTAGAGACTAACAAATTTATTAGAGCATAAGCTTTCGTGAGCTACAGCTCACTTCATCGGATGCATCCGATGAAGTGAGCTGTAGCTCACGAAAGCTTATGCTCTAATAAATTTGTTAGTCTCTAAGGTGCCACAAGTACTCCTTTTCTTTTTACTTGGGGAGTGAGAGCAGTCATATTAGAAAGAAATGCCATCACGATTAGTATGGTATGGCCTTAAAGTTTCTGCACGCAAAGACTCTGAGTGATGGAGAATCCACCATGTCCCTTGGGAATTGGTGCCAATGGTTAATTACCTTTACTATTAAAAACTAGCACCTGAATTTGTCTAGCTTCAGCCTCCCGCCATTGGATCTTTTTCTACCTTTGTCAGCTAAACGAAAGAGCACTCTGCTGTTGGAAATCTGCTCCCTGGGTAGGTACTTACAAACTGTGATCAAGTCAGTCGCCTCTTAACCGTCTTCTTTTTTTAAGAGACTGAGTTTCTTTAGTCTCTTGGTGTCCAGACAGTTTTCCAGACCTTGACTCATTCTCGTAGCTCTTTTCTGAACCCTTTCCAATTAGTCACCCTTCATTCCGAAGTGTGGCCATCAGAACTGAATCCAGTATTCGGAAACGGTTTCACTAATGCCAGACACAGTGGTAATGCTACTTCCTGCTCCCATGGGATATTCCTTGCTTAGACACCCACGCATCACATTTGCTCTCTTAGCCCCACATCGCACTGCGAGCTCGTGTGCAGACTCTTTCCACCATGAAGCTTAAGTTCTTTTCTGAGTAACCGCTCTCTAAAATCCAGTCCCCCAGCTATAAGTGTGACCTGCATTTACTAGATAGATGCACTTGCTTTTTGCTTTATTAAAACGCATGTTGTCCAAATGAGCCCAGTTTACCAGACGATCCAGATCACTTAGTAGAATTGACCTGTCCTTATCATTATTTACCATTCAACTAATTTTTGTCATCTGCAGATTTTACCATCAATGATTTTACATTCTCTGAGAAACCAGTTAGAGACCTTTTGAAGAGAGATTTAATGTGCAGGGCACATTTTCAGAGGTTCAGCAGGCAATGCATCTTTATGGGCACTGGAAGGGAAAGTTGATGGCAGACGAACACAAAGCAGAAAAAGAAGATCTTGGTTGGTTGGACACATGGTCTTCTGGGGGGACCAAAAGGTCTATTCATCCACACAGAGATTAGAGGATTGTACTGAATGGGCTACCCTGGTTGCAAACCTCCAGTGATGGAGGTGCCACATAAGAGGAAAAAGATATTACATTTCCTTCCGGATCATTGATAAAGACATTGATTTTCATTGGGAAGAGAACAGATTCCTGCGGGACCCCACTAGAAGCAGCCCCTATGGATGATGATTCCTGATTTACAAATACATTTTGAGATCTGTCAGTGAGTGTCTAATCCCTTTAATATGTGCTGCACTGATCTGGTATAATGCTGTTTTTGAGCACCAAGTCACATGCTGAAGATGCCACTTTGTTGGCCATGAGACACAGCGGTTCTGGTCACACCCAGCATGATGGGATGCCATTCTGCAAGATATGCACAAGCTAAGCCACGAGTTAGGATCTAGATGCAGGACTCATGGGATGAAATTCTAGGGCCTGTACTATGCACGAAGTCGGCCTACATGATCACCGGGGTCTGAGATGGCCTTAAAGTCTCTGCACGCAAGTGTCTCTTCTAGGTGAGCTGGCCAAGTTGGGCTGTGGTACTGGGGCCATGGGGTGCCTTTGGGGCTTTCAGGGCTAGAGATCAGTGCCCAGCCCAGAGAAGATAGATAGATGTTCCCAGCCTCCAGCCCACTCATAAACGAGCTTGTCCCCTGAACCTGCCCTGAACCCATGGAACAACACAGCTGCTGCATTACCCACATTTTTCCCTTTCAAATATTTGCCTCTGCTCCATTTTTTCCATCATTGGCACATAAAATCCAAACACAAACAAGGAATCCTTCAGGTTACCGTGACAACAAGGGCACAGAAAACCCATAAATGCAAAGGTCATCCCATGTGTGGGAATCCATCCCCATGGATTATCTCATGCCGCAGGCTCGCTGCGCTGCGCATGGGGTAGGACCCATCCCGAAGCACAGGCCAGTCCATCTTAATGGACTTTGCTGGCTCTGAGTGACCTATGTTCACCTTCATCATCTCTGTCTCAGGGGCTGAAGTGTGGCAGGGTGCCAGGGATGGGAGCCCAGTAAGAGGGGCATAACTGTCTCCCCGTGAGCTGAGTTCTTCCAAGATGGTCCCTCCTGATGGTTCTTTGCTTCCCCTGGTACTGCCATTTGGCCAGAGCCATGTGAGGAGGATGGGTCTCATTCTTCCAGAGCTGCAAGGAATGCCCAAACTCCACCATCCTGGGATACCCGGATGGGAGGGGGACACTGGGGGATGTCCCTGGTCAGTCTCTGCGTTAGCAATGGGTCTCTATCCACCTGCTGCCCGTGCCCCACTTCCCATGTATACGGGTCTCCTTCTCTCCTGACCACTGCTGCCCACCTTTGAAGATGGACTCCTAGGGGGCAGTGGGGCCCATTAGAGCCACCCTTGCTCATTCACAGCAACTGCCTTTCCCTTCTGCCCTGGCTGGCTGTGCGAATGCCAGGAGAGGGGCCAGTAAGCTGTTCTCCTGCCCTACCTCCTCTGTGCCTCTCAGACCCCAATCCCATAGTGCAGGAGGGACCAGCTCTGGGCAGGGCTCCCTTGCACCTGGAGCTGCCATCTTAGTGCTTTACATGTAACGGTGCCCAGGCTGGCAGACCCTGTGTGTGCCTCTGTTCTGGGTGCCCTGAGCTCCTGTCTGCCCACTGACTGTCACGGAGTCCCCGGGCGATGATCTGGAGCTGCTCCCTACGAAGCCAGGCAGGACTCTGGGGAAGTCTCCTTTCTGGGAGCAGCCTGTCTGCAGGACACACAGCTCACCCGGCTTCCCCCTTCCTGGGTCTGACCTCGGAGCATTCAGCATCCTCCACAGCAAGTCCACCCAGGCGGGGTCCTGGGGAAGCCAGAGGGTCCTGCCCCCCAACTCCGCAGTCAGACGTGACTCTCAGCTAGCCAGGAAAACAGAAGGTTTATTAGATGACAGGAATATGTTCTAAACCAGAGCTTGTAGGTGTAGAGAACAAGACCCCTCAGCTGGGTCCATTTTGGGGGGCAGTGAGCCAGACAACCATGTCTGCACTTCACTCCATGTCCCCAGCCAGCCCCAAACTGACTCCCCCTCCAGCCCCTCCTCCTCTGGGCTTTGTCCCTTTCCATGCCAGGAGGGCACCTGATTCCTTTGTTCTCCAGCCCTTTAGCTCTCACCTTGCAGGGGGGAAGGTCCCAGGCCATCAGTTGCCAGGAGACAGAGTGTCGCCATTTACGTATTCTGGCCCTTTGCTCTGCAACAATTACACTCCCTTATCCAGCCACCTAGAGACTTAAGAAATGCATAGGGGAAACTGAGGCACCCCTACATTATTCAGAGGAAACATTAAGAACAGTCCCGCTTCGTCACATCCCTCCCCCCTTCGAGACCAAACTGAGTTGGGTCACTTTAGCCGGTGACTTGGGGAAGTTCGAAGCCACCAACGTTCCCCTGGATGCCCCAGCATCTCTCCCATTCCTCAGTGGGAGTTACACCAGGCCCTTCCAGTTTTACGCCTTTCCAGTTTCACGCACTCTCTTAGGTCGGGGCTGGTCGATAGCACTCGCATGCCGCATGTGGGAAGGTTTATGCGGCCCGTGCCCTTTTGCCACCCCAAAACCCCCAGGGGTCAAACTGGGATCGGGTCTTCTCCCAGCTCTCCAGTCTAGAGGGCTGCAATTCGGGCTCTCTTGGTTGAGAGCCCCCATCTTCACCTGGGCCACATACTGTTCACTTACAGAACTAGCATGGAGACATCCCTATCTCAACAACCTTGTCTCCCCAACAAGCTGGCCAAACACAGCCACTTGGTTAGAGGACTGTTCAACTTTCTTTACGGCTTTCACTCCATCTGAGACCTTCTCAAAGCTATCCACACTGGATCTTTCAACCGGAAAGTCAGTGGCTTCATTCACAACAGAAAATTTCTGGCGGTTAGGAACTGAAACTTTCTTGATTAAATCACTTTCACACCCTTCAGTGGCAGTAAACTGCTTGCAAAGACTCCATGAGGATTCCTTTCCCTAGGGGCTTTTCTATGCAACAATTCACCCTTCACAGAAATTCTGCCCTTACCCTCTTCACCTAGGGCTTGCTCTAGAGGAACACTTTCCTGAGCAACAACAGACTCTTTCTGGGTCTCACTTACATCCAGAATCACCTCTGGCCCATCAGGCGGATTCCTACACAATCCCCCTTTCAGGCAAACTGTCAGACTTCCTAGATAAAAGGTTAGAAGCCTTCTCCTTCCCTTTGCCACACACAAGTTCAGGAATCTTTTCCTTCTTGCTACAGGTTTCCACACCCTCAGGAGGTAACACAATCAAATCACCTTTTTGCTCTCCTTGTGCCCAGGCTAGGATCTCACCCTGATTAGACAGAGTTGCTACAGCCTTTCCCCAGCCACACACTAGCAACAGGCAAAATACAAGCACCAGAACTGTCTGGTCTCTGGGATTTTACATAGACACTAACTGGATGCGACCTAGTTACAGGGCCAGTCTCCGGAGCAGACACAAACTTAGGACCATTCCCTTCCTGGGCTTCAGCTGAATCCAGAACCAACTCTGAGACAACTGCACTATTCTCAACCATCACCGGCTGAAAGGCCCCTTCTGTCTGCTCCACAGACAAAGAAGAGCCGGAGACACTTTCTCCTTTCCCAGACACCCAGCTCGGGATCATTCCCCTGGTCCCAGCACACAGGGCTGTTCACAGATAACTACCGGGGTAGCTCCCTCCATAGGCAAGTCAATACCCCTGACAGACACAGGCACGTTTCCTTCCCTGTCACACTTCTCCACCCAGCTAACAGGTAAGGTGCAGGGACACTCGTCTTCCACTCTCCTCGCCTTCCCACCCTCCTGACTAGACAAAGCTATCAGCTCACAAGGCTGCCTAGGCTCATCCAAACTTTCCTTATCAAGCACCTTGCCACTCCCAAAGATATGCTTATGCTCAAATAAATTTGTTAGTCTCTAAGGTGCCACAAGTACTCCTTTTCTTTTTGCGAATACAGACTAACACGGCTGCTACTCTGAAACAGATAACCTGCTGCTCTTCTCACTACCCTGAGCTACTTCCAGCAAATCGCAGTTACCCTTCTCAGGTTCCCTTTTACAAGCTGTGCTCTCAACGTTCTGTTGTCCTTCCCTTACCCACCTCTGCTTCCACAAGGAACTAGATGTTAAATTCACTGAAAGACTACAAGTCCTATCCAAAGTGTCTGCAGATGAGAGTAGACCTGCCATCCCCTGCATTCTCCAGAGATTAACTACCCAGCTGTTCTGCTCTGCAGACTCAGCTATCCAGTCTTCCCTCTCGCTGCCTGGGCCTGGGGTCACAGCCCCGCTGAACCCTGTCCCTGGTCGCTCCCTCCCTGCCGTGGAATCACTTCCCAGCAGCACCTCTGGACAAGGCAAACCTGGTTGGCAGGCAACCTGCCCTGCCTGTGAGTCTCCCCACTCAACTGGGGTCTTATCTCCCCCCCCCCCCGCTTGCTCAGTGCTGCCCTTGCTGTTCCAGTGGGGCAGGCAGCAAACTCTCTGCTTTCTTACAGCATCAGAGCCAGCATAGGCCCCCACTCTGATATGCAGGGGGGCAGGGAACATCTCTTTTTCCCACCCAGCCCCAGGGGTCTGGTTACTGGCAGGCAGGTATCCTGAGCCTAGCAGCTTCTCCCCGCTGCCAGCCAGGTCATCTGCATCTTCACTGACCATTTCCCTCTCCGCCGATTGGTTCCCTGGATTCAAATTCAAACCCTTGGCCGTTACAGGAGCAGGGCCTGGATCCTGTCCCAAAGAGACACAGTCACCCCCCAACAGGGTCTCACAGCTGATATCCTGGAGAACCCCAATGACCAGCCAGCCCCACCCCTCCTGTGTCTGCACAGGGATCTGGGCATAGGCAGGGCGAGGGGCTTCATCCCTGGGACCCTCACCCAGCTCACACAGCCCCTCAGCATCTGAGGCTGCACCACCAGGGGCCTGACAACAGTTCTCTCCGTCCCAGGATCTCGCCACCCCAGGAATGTCTCCCCCTTGACCATCCCCTTCCGCTCCCACTGTGGGTCCGAGGGGCCTGACCCCAGGAAACTCCACACAGACGTATAGGTTGGGACCAGGAGTGGGAGCCTGTCCACCTCCCCACCCATCTGGCTGATGAGTCTATGGCCTTGGGACCCAGCAAGGGAGCTAGACACTGGGGCTTTTCCGCAGGGTCCCCCTGATTCAAATCGCCAGCCTGCTCAAAGGCAGTGAGGTGGCATCCACATCCCCCCCTTAACCAGAGGCAGCAATTTAGTCTCGAGGTTCCCTATGGAACTGGCCCCCCGGGGTCTATCCCCACTCACCCCTGGGAGGTCCCCTCTGCCTCTCCGCTCCACCATCGCCAGTTCATGCTGCTGCTGCTTCTGCAGCTCTTTCTCAGGCTCTCGCTGTCTCTCCCAGTCCTCTTGCTCTCTGGGACTCAGCTCCAATCCCGTCCGTCTCCGATCTCCGGATGGGGAATCCGATCATGAAGACCCCCATCAGCTCAGGGACAGGAGTCTTAGGTATGCCTGGCTACCACTCCAGCTGCTCCCAGATCCTGCTGTAGCCCCATTTGGGGTCAGGAATCTGCTCCTTAGAGTGATCATCCTCCTCCAGCTGCACAATTAACTGTGCTTTGGTGAACTTTCAAATGTGTAAACCTCTCTTTTTGCACAGGGCTACAATGTCCTTCTTAAGGAGATGGTGACAGGCCATCACTCTGCTCTTCCCAAGTTCTTGTGGACTCACAGGCCTGTGTGCTCTCAGCTCCCCATGGTTTCCAGGAAGAACCCCTAGTGTGCCAGCCCTTCTCGAGGTCACCACCTCTTTGCCAGGGTCGAGCTGCAACCTCCTCCGCCCCTGGGACCACTCGCTGCAATCCCCAGGGGAACCCTGTTACTGCAAAAGTCCTTCTCTCTCCCAGGGCCAAGCCACAGGCTCCTCCGCCGCTGAGACTGCTCACCACAGTCCCCAGGGGGACCCCATTACTGCACAGCCCTTCTCGCTGGTCACACACTCCCAGGGGGTAACTGCCCCCCCGAAACCGCTCCTCTCTGAGCCTTCAGCGCGCCTGGTCCTTGTCAATCCCCCTTCGTTTTACTGCTCCCCAGTCACTTAATGCAGGAAGCGCCATCCGCAGGGTGCAGTACATCCCACCTCTGCCACCAGTTGTCACGGAGTCCCCGGGCGATGCTCTGGAGCTGCTCCCTACGAAGCCAGGCAGGACTCTGGGGCAGTCTCCTCTCTGGGAGCAGCCTGTCTGCAGGACACACAGCTCACCCGGCTCCCCCCTTCCTGGGTCTGACCTCGGGGCATTCAGTATCCTCTGCCCCTCCGTGCGCTTCCCACAGCGAGTCCGCCCAGGCGAGGTCCTGGGGAAGCCAGAGAGTCCTGCCCCCCAACTTCGCAGTCAGACATGACTCTCAGCCAGCCAGTAAAACAGAAGGTTTATTAGACGACAGGAACATGGTCTAAACAGAGCTTGTAGGTGCAGAGAACAGGACCCCTCAGCTGGGTCCATTTTGGGGGGCAGAGAGCCAGAGAACCCCAGCTGCACTTCACTCCATGTCCCCAGCCAGCCCCAAACTGACTCCCCCTCCAGCCCCACCTCCTCTGGGCTTTCCGGGGCCAGGAGCACACCGGATTCCTTTGTTCTCCAACCCTTTAGCTCTCACCTTGCAGGGGGAAGGTCCCAGGCCATCAGTTGCCAGGAGACAGAGTGTCGCCATTTATGTACCTGGCCCTTTGCTCTGCAACAATTACACTCCCTTATCTGGTTTCAGAGTAGCTGCATGTTAGTCTGTATTCACAAAAAGAAAAGGAGTACTTGTGGCACCTTAGAGACTAACAAATTTATTTGAGCATAAGCTTTTGTGAGCTACAGCTATCCCACCACCTAGAGACTTAAGAAATGCATAGGGGAAACTGAGGCACCCCTACAGTATTCAGAGGAAATCTTAAGAACAGTCCCGCTTCGTCACACTGACCTCAGGCAGTTCCTTTACATCGCATTAGTCCTGAGCTGGCTTTACTCCTCTGGTTCCATCTCCTCATTGCCAGATCGCTGCAGCCTAAACAAGCCCTGGCTTTGTCAGTCTGTCCTGCGTCCCTCCATCCAGGCCCTTAGCACTGTTCTTGCCAGTCTGGCCTGTCTCACCTGGACAATGGGCAGCATGCTCCTAGTGTGCCATCGCCCTGGGCGGGGAGCACATGCCAGGCCCTGCAGCCTGTGCATTGCCTGTCCCCTTGCGCAGAGGGTGTCAGCATGACCCTTGCAAGGGCTCTCGGCACAGGCAAATCACCCCACTGGGAGCATGGGGCCTGACTCCCCCCACCAATTCATGGTGTGATCACGCAGTGTCCCTGGAAGGAATTGGAACCTGACCTCACCACCAAGTGCCCTGCGGCCTAAGCCACACGTCTGTCTGCCTGTCAAGTCTCTTGTGTGGTCCCTGTCACTTGGATATCTCTGTGCCAACCATGGCAATAGAGATACAGTGTCCTGTGGTCTCCATCATCTCCTGCTTGTGCATAACCTCCCTGCGCTGTGTGCAGCAGCCTGTGGGTCACACCCTCTGGGAGGTGAGGATCTCCTTGGGAGGAGCTGTTCGAAATAGTGCCACCACATGGTGTGTTTGTTCCTCTGGGCGGGGTGTGCAGGGGGCCATCAAGAGCTGATGGCTCATTTAAGATGCAGAATAACCCAGGGTTTAGGGCAGGTCAGATTCTGTCTCCGAGAGTCCCTAAGGCATCAGGCAGGTGCTGCTGGGATTAGCCCATTGCCAGCCCTGCCAGGGACACTCGTAGGCATTGCTGCAGACAGAAAACCCGTTGGAATGAGTGATAGTTTCTCAAACCCCATGGATTGGCCTGTGACTCAGGGCTGATGCATGGCTGCCCTCCCTGGAAGAGGTGCTGGTGATCTCCAACAGTGGTGGCCCAGGTGTGTCTCACTGGCTTTCAGCAGCCGGAGAGGAGCGGGACCGTGCTGTAGGCCTTGCTGCCGTGTGTCTGTCCCATGGGATGACTCACACTTCCCTCCACGCTGGGAGACCCGCTGGCTCAGCGACGAAGCCACCCTCAGTCAAGAGGAGCATCACAGTGCTCCTGCTTTGCACCAGCTGCATTTCTGCAGGCCCAGAGAGCCCAGCTCCGGTGCAGCTGGTCCATTCAGTGAAGCTGGCGCCAGAGCAGGAGGGGATGTGTGGGCGCCTCGTGGGTCGGGGGTGGGGGGGAGACGGAGTGCAGGGCGCCTTGTGGGGAGGGGGAGGACAGAGTGCAGGGTGCCATTCTAACAGCCCAACCCAACCTCCTTACGAAGAGTTCAGAGCAAGGTCCCTAATCCTCAGTCACTTACAAGGCCTTGTTCTGCCCTCTGGTGTCATTATTGTATTGCTGCACATCCAGTCGGTATCTAGGTCTGGGAGATTCTCTGGAAAGGCTCAGTGGAAACACTTGTGCTTCTTGATAGTGGGTGCAGCAGGGCTCTCTGATAACACAACCCCTTGGCAGGCCTCGCATCCAGGTCCACTGCAGTGGTTGGTACATAGTCCTCAGCCGTCTCCATATGTCTGGATGGAGCAATTGGGTGGTCTAATGGCACCATAACACCTGGTACCTCCAGCTCCAAATGAGAATTCTCTGCAGGCATCTGCTCATGGTCCTGCAGATTAACCTGTCTAATGTCTACGAATGTGCCTTCCACTTGGTAACTTGGGCACCCAAGACAGTGTCCCACCTGTGCTACAATGTGACCTGATAACCGGCAAGGGCCACTGCAGAAATTAAGAGCATATAGTGTGTTACTTACACCTGAAGTTTGTGGTGATGCTTGTACATTGGATCCAGCCTGCTCCTCTCTCAGCATCTTCAGCAGGGTGCAGAAAGAGCAGGTGAATTCCTAGGTTCCTTCCCATTAAGAGTTCTGCAGTTGGCTTTCCGGGTGTCGCTTCTGGTGTCCCGTGATCTTGGAAAAGAAGCCTGGCCTGCTTGGCTCCCATGCACCATCGTCTTTATTCCCTCTCTTCTCAGTCGCACAGCCCACGGCACCCGGCCATGCGAGGAAGGGCGGCAGGGCGCAGCTCCAACGTGTTGGATGCTCTTTTGTTGTTAAATAAATTCCTGAACTGCAGCACAAGAGAGCTGGGTGCTATTGTCCCTCCCCTCTGCCTCAGGCAACCCCCAAATGGCAAAGGGAAGTCGCAGTTTAGTCTGGGCTGTGCAGTGGGCAGTACGCCTGCCTCAATCCATTTTGAATGGACCCGCACAGTCGCCATGAAGCCTCTCCCAGGGATGCTGAGGCCATGCCCATGGGTGCAAAGGAACTTTTGGTGAAGCATGGCAGCTGGATTGGCAAACTGCACTGTGTCGCCCGACACTTGTGATCTCCCGGTCCATTCCCAGCCATCTCACACAATGGTGTGCGAGCCCCATCACGCGTGCAATGCCAGGGTGTGCTTCATGTAACAATGTTGGGACCACCAGTCTACTTACTGGTGCCATAGGCCCCAGCTTCTCTTGGCACAGTGGCGGCTTATGCCCCCCCTGGCCCCGCCCCGACTCGACTGCTGCCCCGCCCCCATTCCAACCCCTTCCCCAAAGTCCCCACCCCAACTCCACCCCCTCCCTGCCCCTATTGGACTCCTTCCCCAAATCCCTGCTCCGGCCCTGCCTCTTCCCCGCCTCCTCCCCTGAGCGCGCGGCTCCCACTCCTCCCCCCTCCCTCCCACAGCTTGTTACGCTGCAAAACAGCTGGGAGGAGAAGCAGGGACGGCGTGCTCGGAGGCAGAGGCAGCGGTGAGCTGGGGTGAGGGGGTGGAGCGAGGAGCTTTCTGCTTTTTCCCTGTGGGTGCTCCAGCCCCGGAGCACCCATGGAGTCAGCACCTATGACTGGTGGCGTGATCACCTGAGTCGGTAATAATAAGCACCCACCCCAGATACTCAGACTCCTTTTGGGTTGCATGTAGCCCTCCTGCCAAGTGAGCCAGCAGCAACCAAGGCCGGGTTCCATATCTAGAGGTTCCTTTTCAACCATACAACACAGAACCGGCTCAAGCCCCCGCCCAGTGACCTGGGACAATTACACCCCACCCCTGGGCACCTTGAGAGGCAAAACTTCCCTTCTCGCAAACACAGAGTCTGAATGTAGAAAAGAAACTTTTAATGAAAGGAGGGAAGTAACTCGGCATTAATTTGGGAAAATGCCACAAACAAGATTCATAAACATAAACTGTGAGCAGGACACCCAGCCCAGAGTGCGTAGGGCAGAGCTTCCGCCTCATGTTCTTGAGATCTACAACCAACAGTTCCTTTTCTGTGCCCCCCTCTGCTCCCTCCCCGCACCCCACTCACAGGGGTTGTCCTGGGACAGTGAGGACCCAGGGTTCAGAGGCGCAGCTGTGTGAGTTCCCCTCCCACCCAGGGAAGAAGGGACCTGGCTTGCGCCGGCCTCTGAGCACTTCCCCTTCCAGATGCTCAAGCGGCTCCTGCCAGCTGACTGTTAGTTACCTTCTGCTGCCACCTGCCTCTCTGCTGTGACCTCTGCAGGTCAGTCTCTTAGTGATTTTTCAGATTTTGGCAGGCCAGGCAGAAATGCTGCCCCACCACAAGTGATTTCAGCTCTGATTTAAGTACTTAAAATAACAGGCTCCTAATGGAACCTATTGAGCTCTATCTGTGAATGGGTGGGGAGAAACAGGTTAAAGCAGACTGGGGATCTTTAGGGAGAATCAACACCCCCTGGCTAGGATACCTGTCCCCACCCCTCTTGCTTTCATGGGGCTCTGGCATTTGAGCCCCTGGCTTAACAAGGTCCTTTTAGCTGAGGGTGACCCCCTCATTTGGGGCAGGTTAAGCACAGGTTAAGCACAGGTTACTGCCCCCCATTACTCATACAACAAAGACAAGAACATGGAAAACAGCATTGCTCTCCCCCTGCATTCAGTACTGAAGTGATTTGTATCCCAACACTAGCCAACGTTGGTAATTTTGGGCAGCACCGCTCTGAATGCTGGATACCGATGCAGAGTAGGTATGTTCATGATGTAAATACAGTTTGCTCCTGAAGTCTCTCCCTGTCACAGCTAGCTGTCAGGGGAGAACTCCTTCAGACCCTGCTTACACATAATAAGGTTGGAGTTCTGTGCTTGCCCTCTCTGTCCAGCCATCTGTAACTATCCTCTGTGCTCAAGCCAAGAATGAGTCTGTCTCTCTCTCTCCGTGCTGCAGCGATTGGAGACGTAGTTCAATAAGGAGGGAGGTTTCTGTAGGCTCAGCCCAGGCTGGCTTGTGTTCCCTGCCACAACACGGAGACAGCTGCAGTGCCGGGGGACGTGTTCAGATATTTAGCTTTGCTGCATAGACGTGGGGCTGTCCCAGGCTGGCTAGCCCTTAGGTGACGCTGAGTCTGTGCTCCCCTGTGACAGATCGGTCACCCCTACCCTCCCCGGCTGGGGACTAGGTTGGGGCAATGGGTGGGGTCAGCTGGGAAGAAGGTGGGTCATTTCCCTGCAGGACTGAGGGAGGGCTGCAGGTGGGGGCTGGCAGGTAGCAGCCAGAGGGAGGGTGTCTCCTGGGGCAGTTGGAGAGGAGACCCTGGAAAAGGCCAGATGCCAGCCAGACGGATGTGGGGAAGGACCTGTCACCTGTGCTGAGGCAGACCAGGGGAGGGACTCCAGGGAAAAAGCCCTGAAGGGCAGCAGCGTGGGGGAGCCAGTCCCCTGGGTGGCCTGAGGCTAGATGAGAGCTGCCCCCCAAGAGGGAAAAGGCCCCATTTCACATTCCCTGCCCCCGAGCCAGGCGGGAACACGTGTTATTAGAACCATGACCAGTGTGAGGACTGGGCCGAGAGCCCCGAGCTGCTTGGGCCACAGAGCCGCTGGCACACAGCCTGCCAAGGGAGGCCGCTGGGATGGGGGTGAGTGAGGTGCTGGGCTCCGAGTCCCCTTGGGGGGCATGGTGCTCTGTGATTAGATTGCACCCACCCTCAGCTCCTGGCTGTGGCCTCTGCCCTGGGGCTGGTACAGCAGCTAACAGGGTTTCTATCTGTATGAGTTTCGTGCCCTTAGTCCCACCGCTCCCCCTCCAAGTCCGGCCAGCGACGTGATGGGAGCTCCAAGGAGCCGCTAACAGCTGGTTCCGAGGAACATCTCACTGACCCAGTCCTCCTGCGGGAGCCCCCTGCCCTGACACCTGCCGGCCTCTCATGGTGCTCAGAACAGCACGGCCCAGAACTCGGGCTGCCAACTTTCTACTCGCACAAAACCAAACCCTCTCGTGCTGTCCCCTGCCCCACCCCTTCTCCGAAGTCCCGCCCCTGCCCCACCCCTTCTTCGAGGTC
Source organism: Dermochelys coriacea (assembly GCF_009764565.3). Classification (NCBI taxonomy): domain Eukaryota; kingdom Metazoa; phylum Chordata; order Testudines; family Dermochelyidae; genus Dermochelys; species Dermochelys coriacea. The sequence goes on from NC_050072.1 coordinate 919,157, forward strand.
CTGCCCCTGCCCTGCCCCTTCTCCGAGGTCCTGCCCTCCTCTCACTCCATTCTTTCTTTCCTCCCTCCGTTGCTCGCTCTCCCCACCCTCCCTCACTTTTCACCAAGCTGGCTCGGGGGCTGGGGGGGTATGGGCTCTGGGCTGGGGGTGCAGGTTCTGGGGTGGGACCAGAAAGGAGGGGTTCAGGGTGCAGAAGGGGGCTCCGCGTTGGAGGTTGGGTGTGTGTGTGGGGGATGAGGGCTCTGGCTGGGGGTGTGGGCTCCGGTGCGAGGACAGGGATGAGGGATTTGGGGTGCAGGAGGTGCTCTGGGCTGGGATCAAGAGGTTCAGAGGGCAGGAGGGGGATCAAGTCAGGGGCAGGGGGTGGGGCATGGGGTAGGTGAGGGTTCCAGCTGGGGATACAGGCTCTGGTGGGTCCAGGAATTGCAGCCAATGGGAGTTGCAGAGCTGATGCTTGAGGCAGGGGCAGAGCGCGGAGTTGCCTAACTGCACCTACCCGTAGGAGCCGGCCTTAGCTCCACTGTGCCGCCGACCAGACTTTTAACAGCCAGGTCAGCAGTGCTGACAGGAGCCTCCAGGATCCCTTTTTTCGACTGGGTGGTTCCCATCAAAAACTGGACTCCTGGCAACCCGACCCAGAACTCCAGCTGGGGTCACTCCCTAGCTCCGGGCGGTTTGCAGTGTCAGGGCTGCCCTGCAGGGGCTGGCACAAAGCGGTGCCCGCCGCACCCTCTCCTGCGTGGGGACGGTGGGGCTGGGGCTGTGAGCACATGCAGCGCCCCCGTCCGTGGGCAAATGAGGGGTAAGCATGCTCCCTGCCTCTCTTCTCAAGTTCCCAGCAACTCCCTGTGTCCCAAGCATGCCTGCAGACAGCACCCGCTCTGTGGGCAGAGAGCACCCCAGAGCACCACGCTGGCAGCGGGTTCCGTGCTGAGAAATGCCCAGGAAAGCAAGCTGGAGGGATCGCTTGGACTTTATTACCTGGGTCCATGCAGGAAAAGGCTCCAGCAGCCAAGATGGGCAACTCAGGCAAGGCTCAGCTCAAGGCCTAGTGGGGCCCAAACAAGCGTCCGTGACGTTCAGGTGAGCGAAGCAAGGAACACACAGTAACCCTACAATGGGGCGATAACATTGTATAACCGCTGGGACGGCCTCCCCTGGAACTCCGGGTCCAGCTGCGGCTGGGCATGCAGCACCCCGGCAGTGCCTGCATCAAGCCAGCCCCCTCGTGCGACCCTGACTCAGGGACACCCGACCCTGAAGCCACCACAGGCGCCGTCTGTTCATGCAGCCCCGAGCACCTTCCCGCAGCAGGTGCGTCCCCACCTAGTGAAGCCCCTGTGGGTTTGGGAGAGGCAGCACCCCCCATGTTCCACACTCCACGATGGGGAAATCCCAGGGCTCTGCCACACTCAGCACCAAACATACCTGGCCCAGACCCTCGGCTGCACCCCTGGGCACTGCTCTGCTGCACAAAGGGGCTTACAGCTGCTTTAAATGGGCTGCCGAGACGTTCCCTACTGAGTGAGGGGGACCCCCAGCTGCTAACCTACCTCATCTGGGCCCTGGAGTAGGGTGTGTGCCAGGGTGGAGGTGGTGAGTGGGGCAGGGCCAGCATGTGCTGCCCTCCAGTGCTCATTATGGCACTTGTAGGTTAGCACAGCTTAGAAGAGGAAATAACTGAGGTTGGGGGTGGAATTGTCCCAGGATTGGCGGGGGGGGGGCATTAAGCAATGCTGCCACCATACCCCACACACACTAAAACTGCAGCCTCGGGTCCCCTCCACTGTGACCCTTGTCTCCCCCCGCCCCCCCCATCCACCCTCCTGTGTCTCCTTTACTAAGCCTGTAAATTCTTCGGGGCAGGGACTGTCCAGACAGATGAGAGCACCAGCTCCGGACAGGTCTTCTGAGGGCTACTGGAGGGCCAATAATCATTCAGAATAGCAAAGCCCTGCTGTGGTCTCCTCCCAGCCAGGTACTCGCAGCTGTTGACCCCTCGATCTCCACAGCACGCGCATCGCATCCCTGGCCCTCTGGTCGCTCTCAGGTCATATGGGCTTCTAAAGGAAATGCCAGTGACCCAAGGGCAGTGGCTGGTGCCTGGTGGGTCTCATGCAGGGGTACAGGAGAGCTGGGGGCCAGGCTAGGGTGCTACATCCCGCGAGCCCACAAGGCACGATGTGGCTGGTCACTGCCCAGAACAGGCACACCTCACTGCAGGGTGCAGGGTTGCAATGGGAACCTCACTGAGCTAGGGACATGTAAATGAGAATCTCAAGGAGTAGCACTGAGGTTACTGGGCCCTGGTGCGACTGCTGCTGGAATACAGCTCTGGGGTCCACAGTTCAAAAAGGACATTGATAAATTAGAGAGGGTCAGAGAAGAGCCACGAGAACGATTTAAGGATTAGAAACCTGCATTGTAATGATAGACTCAAAGGGCTCAATCTTAGCTTAACAAAGAGAAGGTGAAGGAGTGACTCAATTACAGTCTGTAAGCACCGGCATGGGGAACAAATATTTAATAATGGGCTTTTCAATCTAGCAGCGAAAGGTCTAAACATGATCCAATGGCTGGAAGTTAAAGCTAGACAAATTCAGACTCAAAATAAGGCACATTTTTAACAATGAGGGGAATTAACCATTGGAACAAAAAGAAAAGGAGTACTTGTGGCACCTTAGAGACTAACAAATTTGTTTGAGCATAAGCTTTCGTGAGCTACAGCTCACTTCATCGGATGCATTCAGTGGATAATCACATCAGCCACATTAGCAGAGGCTCGTTCACCTGCGCATCTACCAATGTGATCTAGGCCATCATGTGCCAGCAACGCCCCTCTGCCATGTACATTGGTCAAACTGGACAGTCTCTACATAAAAGAGTAAATGGACACAAATCAGACGTCAAGAATTATAACATTCAAAAACCAGTCGGAGAACACTTCAGTCTCTCCGGTCACTCGATTACAGACCTGAGAGTGGCTATCCTTCAACAAAAAAACTTCAAAAACAGAAGTCCAACGAGAGACTGCTGAATTGGAATTAATTTGCAAACTAGGTCCCCCCCATCAAAACCTCAGTGGGAAAATGGTGGTGCACCCCCACATCCTGGGGGCCTTCTATTTCAGGTGTACCCTTGCCATGGGCACCTTGAATGAGGTCCTGCCCGCCCCTGTCAGGGTCAGGTAGGTGTTGGGCACCACCCAATCTGGGGCCATCACCTTGGACTGGGCCAGCATCACATCCGCGCCCGTTTCCCAGTATCCATTGACCTTCCTCCCATCCACCTCCAGGAGAACAAGGCACTCGCTCCGGAGGGACAGCCCCACGCCCACCCTGTAAACCGAGAACCGTGAGTCCAGAGCATCCAGCCCTCTGGCAGAGCTGGCCTGGGGTACTCTTCCCTCCTGAGCAGGTGGTAAGCTGGCAGCCCCCCTTGCCTGGGCTGTCTGCCCATCATCCAGCTGGGTCCCTACCCAGTTAATCCTGGGTAGGTTGGGTCTGCTCAGTCTGTCCCTGAGCCTGGGGCACTGGGTCCGTACATGGCCTCTCTGGCCACAGTGATAGCAGCTCAGGTCACGTTGGTCCCCTTGAGCAGGTTGGATAGTCCTGACGCCAGGTGTTTCCCTTGGGAGGGGTTCTCCATATTTCCCTGCTGGGAGGTCCCATGGTGACTCTCTCTCTGCATCGTGGGGGGCCTGTTCTTTTGGGACTCCTCCCGGCTACCCCCGACCGACTGTTCAGAAACTCGTCATCCAGCTGCCCTGCGTGCTGTGGGTTCTCCAGCTTTTTATCCACCAACCATAGCCTCAGGTCGGAAGGGCACTGTTCATACAGTTGCTCCAGTACAATTAGGTCAAGCAGGTTCTCTTTAGCTTGGGCCCCAGCTGTCCACTTGCGGGCATATCCCTGCATTCGGTCAACCAGTTGTAGGTATGCGACCTCAGGCGTTTTACGCTGACTCCGGAACCTTTTCCGGTACATCTCGGGGGTCAGCCCAAACTCACGGAGCAGGGCCTTTTTGAACAGTTCGTAGTCCTCTGCCTCCACCCCTGTCATTCGGCTGTACACCTCCACAGCTTTGGGGACAAGTAAGGGGGTGAGAAACTGGAGCCTGTGTGCAGGGTCAACCCTGTGCATCTCGCAGGCATTCTCAAAGGCCGTCAGGAAGCTATCTATGTCCTCCCCCTCCTTATGCTGGGCCAGGAAGCACTTATCAAAGCTCCTTGCAGTCTTGGGTCCCCCCTCACTCACCGCAGCTGAGGCCCCACTGCTCCTCAGCCTGGCCAGCTCCAGTTCATGCTGTCTCTGCTTCTCTTCATGCTGCCTCTGTTTCTTCTTCTCCTTCTGTTCATGCTGATGTTGCTTCTCCTCATGCTGATGCTGCTTTTTATGATCCTCCAGCTCCCTCATTTTCATCTCCCTCTCCCATTCCATCCGCCTCCGCTCCAGGGATGGGGAGCTCCGCCGGGAGGATCCCCTGCTGGCTGTCGGGGTCAGGGTGCCCTTGGTATTTAGAATCATAGAATCATAGAATCATAGAATATCAGGGTTGGAAGGGACCCCAGAAGGTCATCTAGTCCAACCCCCTGCTCAAAGCAGGACCAAGTCCCAGTTAAATCATCCTAGCCAGGGCTTTGTCAAGCCTGACCTTAAAAACCTCTAAGGAAGGAGATTCTACCACCTCCCTAGGTAACGCATTCCAGTGTTTCACCACCCTCTTAGTGAAAAAGTTTTTCCTAATATCCAATCTAAACCTCCCCCATTGCAACTTGAGACCATTACTCCTCGTTCTGTCATCTGCTACCATTGAGAACAGTCTAGAGCCATCCTCTTTGAAACCCCCTTTCAGGTAGTTGAAAGCAGCTATCAAATCCCCCCTCATTCTTCTCTTCTGCAGACTAAACAATCCCAGTTCCCTCAGCCTCTCCTCATAAGTCATGTGCTCTAGACCCCTAATCATTTTTGTTGCCCTTCGCTGTACTCTTTCTAATTTATCCACATCCTTCTTGTAGTGTGGGGCCCAAAACTGGACACAGTACTCCAGATGAGGCCTCACCAGTGTCGAATAGAGGGGAACGATCACGTCCCTCGATCTGCTCGCTATGCCCCTACTTATACATCCCAAAATGCCATTGGCCTTCTTGGCAACAAGGGCACACTGCTGACTCATATCCAGCTTCTCGTCCACTGTCACCCCTAGGTCCTTTTCCGCAGAACTGCTGCCGAGCCATTCGGTCCCTAGTCTGTAGCGGTGCATTGGATTCTTCCATCCTAAGTGCAGGACCCTGCACTTATCCTTATTGAACCTCATTAGATTTCTTTTGGCCCAATCTTCCAATTTGTCTAGGTCCTTCTGTATCCTATCCCTCCCCTCCAGCGTATCTACCACTCCTCCCAGTTTAGTATCATCCGCAAATTTGCTGAGAGTGCAATCCACACCATCCTCCAGATCATTTATGAAGATATTGAACAAAACGGGCCCCAGGACCGACCCCTGGGGCACTCCACTTGACACCGGCTGCCAACTAGACATGGAGCCATTGATCACTACCCGTTGAGCCCGACAATCTAGCCAGCTTTCTACCCACCTTATAGTGCATTCATCCAGCCCATACTTCCTTAACTTGCTGACAAGAATGCTGTGGGAGACCGTGTCAAAAGCTTTGCTAAAGTCAAGAAACAATACATCCACTGCTTTCCCTTCATCCACAGAACCAGTAATCTCATCATAAAAGGCGATTAGATTAGTCAGGCATGACCTTCCCTTGGTGAATCCATGCTGACTGTTCCTGATCACTTTCCTCTCCTCTAAGTGCTTCAGGATTGATTCTTTGAGGACCTGCTCCATGATTTTTCCAGGGACTGAGGTGAGGCTGACCGGCCTGTAGTTCCCAGGATCCTCCTTCTTCCCTTTTTTAAAGATGGGCACTACATTAGCCTTTTTCCAGTCATCCGGGACTTCCCCCGTTCGCCACGAGTTTTCAAAGATAATGGCAAGGGCTCTGCAATCACAGCCGCCAATTCCCTCAGCACTCTCGGATGCAATTCGTCCGGCCCCATGGACTTGTGCACGTCCAGCTTTTCTAAATAGTCCCTAACCACCTCTATCTCTACAGAGGGCTGGCCATCTCTTCCCCATTTTGTGATGCCCAGCACAGCAGTCTGGGAGCTGACCTTGTTAGTGAAAACAGAGGCAAAAAAAGCATTGAGTACATTAGCTTTTTCCACATCCTCTGTCACTAGCTTGCCTCCCTCATTCAGTAAGGGGCCCACACTTTCCTTGGCTTTCTTCTTGTTGCCAACATACCTGAAGAAACCCTTCTTGTTACTCTTGACATCTCTTGCTAGCTGCAGCTCCAGGTGCGATTTGGCCCTCCTGATATCTTTCCTACATGCCCGAGCAATATTTTTATACTCTTCCCTGGTCATATGTCCAACCTTCCACTTCTTGTAAGCTTCTTTTTTATGTTTAAGATCCGCTAGGATTTCACCATTAAGCCAAGCTGGTCGCCTGCCATATTTACTATTCTTTCGACTCATCGGGATGGTTTGTCCCTGTAACCTCAACAGGGATTCCTTGAAATACAGCCAGCTCTCCTGGACTCCCTTCCCTTTCATGTTAGTCCCCCAGGGGATCCTGGCCATCTGTTCCCTGAGGGAGTCAAAGTCTGCTTTCCTGAAGTCCAGGGTCCGTATCCTGCTGCTTACCTTTCTTCCCTGCGTCAGGATCCTGAACTCAACCAACTCATGGTCACTGCCTCCCAGATTCCCATCCACTTTTGCTTCCCCCACTAATTCTACCCGGTTTGTGAGCAGCAGGTCAAGAAAAGCGCTCCCCCTAGTTGGCTCCCCTAGCACTTGCACCAGGAAATTGTCCCCTACGCTTTCCAAAAACTTCCTGGATTGTCTATGCACCGCTGTATTGCTCTCCCAGCAGATATCAGGAAAATTAAAGTCACCCATGAGAATCAGGGCATGCGATCTAGTAGCTTCCGTGAGTTGCCGGAAGAAAGCCTCATCCACCTCATCCCCCTGGTCCGGTGGTCTATAGCAGACTCCCACCATGACATCACTCTTGTTGCACACACTTCTAAACTTAATCCAGAGACACTCAGGTTTTTCCACAGTTTCGTACCGGAGCTCTGAGCAGTCATACTGCTCCCTTACATACAGTGCTACTCCCCCACCTTTTCTGCCCTGCCTGTCCTTCCTGAACAGTTTATAACCATCCATGACTGTACTCCAGTCATGTGAGTTATCCCACCAAGTCTCTGTTATTCCAATCACGTCGTAATTCCTTGACATCACCAGGACCTCCAGTTCTCCCTGCTTGTTTCCAAGGCTTTGTGCATTTGTATATAAGCACTTGAGATAACCTGTTGATCGCCCCTCATTCCCAGTATGAGGCAGGAGCCCTCCCCTCACAGAGATTCCTGCCTGTGCTTCCTCCCGGTATCCCGCTTTCCCACTTACCTCAGGGCTTTGGTCTCCTTCCCCCGGTGAACCTAGTTTAAAGCCCTCCTCACTAGGTTAGCCAGCCTGCTGGCAAAGATGTTCTTCCCTCTCTTCGTAAGATGGAGCCCGTCTCTGCCCAGCACTCCTCCTTCATGGAACACCATCCCATGGTCAAAGAATCCAAAGCCTTCTCTCCGACACCACCTGCGTAGCCATTCGTTGACCTCCACGATTCGACGGTCCCTACCCAGGCCTTTTCCTTCCACGGGGAGGATGGACGAGAACACCACTTGCGCCTCCAACTCCTTTATCCTTCTTCCCAGAGCCACGTAGTCCGCAGTGATCCGCTCAAGGTCATTCTTGGCAGTATCATTGGTGCCCACGTGGAGAAGCAGGAAGGGGTAGCGATCCGAGGGCTTGATGAGTCTCGGCAGTCTCTCCGTCACGTCACGAATCTTAGCCCCTGGCAAGCAGCAGACTTCTCGGTTTTCCCGGTCAGGGCGGCAGATAGATGACTCAGTCCCCCGGAGGAGAGAGTCCCCGACCACCACCACCCGCCTTCTCCTCTTGGGAGTGGTGGTCGTGGAACCCCCAACCTCAGGACATCGCATCTCATGCCTCCCAACCAGCGGAGTCTCCTTCCGCTTTCTCCCCCCAGACCTATCATCTGGTCCACTCTCCGCAATGGTACCTGTGGAGAGAACATGAAAGCGGTTAGTTACCTGTGTCTGTGTTACTGGAACCCGGACATTCCGCTTACCTCTTCTGGAGGTAACCTCTTCCGCTTACCTCTTACCTATTTGCCGGGCTTCCCCCAACCCCTTCCCTTGGCATATGTAGGAAGGGTCTCGGCATGTCCTCAGCAGCAGTCTGACCCTTCCCAGCCCGATCAGGCACCAGGCCCATGGTGCCTCCACCAGGCGGCTTCTCTCAGGGACAGGGATCGGGTCATCCAAGCGATCCCTCTCCTCCAACTGGGCAATCAGCTGTTCCTTGGTGGACCTCCCAATGCGCAGCCTGCTCGGCCTCCACAGCTCCACCAGGTCACTCTTAAGGCGTTTAGCAAACATCTCCCTGCTGCCACTCGCAGGCCTGGGCAGCTTTCCACGGTTTCCAGGGAGAACCCCTAGTGTGCCAGCCCTTCTCGAGGTCACCACCTCTTTGCCAGGGTCGAGCTGCAGACTCCTCCACCCCTGGGACCGCTCACTGCAATCCCCCGGGGGACCCTTTTACTGCAAAAGTCCTTCTCTCTGGTCACACACTCCCAGGAGTTAACCGCCCCCTGAAACCTTCTCTCTCTGAATCTTCAGCAGGCCTGGTCCCCGTCAATCCCCCTTCGTTTTACTGCTTCCCAGTCACTTACTGCAGGAAGCGCCATTCAGGGGGTGCAGTAGATCCCACCCCTGCCACCAGTTGTCATGGAGTGCGGTGGGAGTCCGGGGCCTACACCCCTCTTCCTGGGATTCACTGTGACTCTCAACCAGCCAGTAAAGTGGAAGGTTTATTGGACAATAGGAACACAGTCTACAACAGAGCTTGTGGGTACAACCAGGACCCCTCAGTCAAGTCCTTCTGGGGGGGCAGGGAGCTCAGACCCCATCCCGGGGGTTCCCAGCATTCCACCACCCAGCACCAAACTGAAACCAACCCCCTCCCCCCCAGCAGGCTCCCTCCTGCAGCCTTTGTCTGGTTTCCTGGGCAGAGGTGTTACCTCCCCCTCCCACTCCTGGCTCAGGTTACAGGCTCTCAGGTCTCCCATCCCCAGTGAAACTCCCCTGCCACATTCCCAGGTCACTGCTCCCTGCTCCCTGCTGCGTCACAGCTGCGTCATAGAATACATTTTCCTGAACCAATCCTGTAGTCCCAAGATTTTTAAATAAGAGCAATTGATAGCTGCTTTCAACTACCTGAAGGGGGTTTTAAAGAGGATGGAGCTGGGCTGTTCTCAGTGGTGGCAGATGACAGAACGAGGAGCAATGGTCTCAAGTTGCAGTGGGGGAGGTCTAGGTTGGATATCAGGAAACACTATTTCACTAGGAGGGTGGCGAAGCACTGGAATGGGTTACCTAGGGAGGAGGTGGAATCTCCTTCCTTAGACGTTTTTAAGGTCAGGCTTGACAAAGCCCTGGCTGGGATGATTTAGTTGGGGATTGGTCCTGCTTTGAGCAGGGGTTGGACCTGTCTTGAGTTTTAGAGGGAATGTTGACAACTCTTTTAGTGAAACAGGTTTGCAGGCAGCCATTCTGTGTTAGTTGTTATGCTCAGGAGCGGCAGGTTTGTATAATTTTTGGTGGTGCCCAACTTGGTCCAAGTCCCGTCCCCACCCTCACACCTGCCTAAAGCTCTGAAATGGAGTTTGAGTGTGGGAGGGGTCGGGCTCTGGGAGGGAGTTGGGGTGCTGGGTGCGGGCTTTGGGCTGGGGCAGGGGGTTGGGGGGCAAGAGGAGGTGCGGGGACAGGCTTTTGGTGGTAGTTTGGGCACACTCTGGGCTGGGGTTGGGGGGCAGGAGGCGGTGCGGGGGCAGGCTTTAGGTGGTAGTTTGGGTGCATGCTCTGGGCTGGGGCAGGAGGTTGGGGGGTGAGGGGTGTGGCACTTACCTCAGGTGGCTCCAAAAAGCGACCTGCACACGCCTCTGGCAGCGGCTCCTAGGCGCAGGGGCCGGAGGTCTCCACATGCTGCTGCCTGCAGGCACTGCCCCCACAGCTCCCACTGGCTGCAGTTCCAATGGCAGAGTCGGCACCTGCGGTGGGGGCAGCGTGCACAGATATACACACACCTATCCCAGGGGCCGCAGAGACGTGCCAGCCACTTCCAGGAGTGGTGCACTGCATGGAGCAAGGGCGGGCAGGAAGCCGCTTTAGATGGTGGTGGCAGCAGGGGCCCCCGGGCCCTTTTAAATCGCCCAGGGACAGCAGACCCCAGCCCCGAACGTTGGTGGAGCTTGGCCCCCATGCTCTGAATATTCCTGGAGCACGTGCTCCTCAGGCCCATTCAACTTGCCACCCCTGGTTATGCTTTAGCACAGGCAAGTGTTTGTCATTCGGAAACACTTTTCCATTTTATCTCCCCCATCCTATGGCCTATCAGAAATATTAACAAAAACAAACATAAAGACACTTTGTAGGAGGGCCTGCAAAGCCCAATTTTGTTGACAGAGACTAACAAATTTATTAGAGCATAAGCTTTCGTGAGCTACAGCTCACTTCATCGGATGCATCGGAGCTGTAGCTCACGAAAGCTTATGCTCTAATAAATTTGTTAGTCTCTAAGGTGCCACAAGTACTCCTTTTCTTTTTGCGAATACGGACTAACACGGCTGCTACTCTGAAACCTGAATTTTGTTGACCATTACCTTGTCTAAGCCCCTAGAGAATATTTTTTGTGTTTTGTTTTTTATAAAACACTTTTATGCAAACTGTAACCCTAGATGCTGTACAGCATTCATAGAATCATAGAATACCAGGGTTGGAAGGAATCTCAGGAGGTCATCTAGTCCAACCCCCTGCTCAAAGCAGGACCAATCCCCAACTAAATCATCCCAGCCAGGACTTTGTCAAGCCTGACCTTAAAAACCTCTAAGAAAGGAGATTCCACCACCTCCCTAGATAACCCTTCCAGTGCTTCACCACCCTCCTAGTGAAATAGTGTTTCCTAATATCCAACCTAGACCTCCCCCACTGCAACTTGAGACCATTACTCCTTGTTCTGTCATCTGCCACCACTGAGAACAGTCTAGAGCCATCCTCTTTGGAATCCCCTTTCAGGTAGTTGAAAGCAGCTATCAAATCCCCCCTCATTCTTCTCTTCTGCAACTAAATAATCCCAGTTCCCTCAGCCTCTCTTCATAAATCATGTGCTCCAGCCCTCTAATAATTTTTGTTTCCCTCCGCTGGACATTTTCCAATTTTTCCACATCCTTCTTGTAGTGTGGGGCCCAAAACTGGACACAGTACTCCAGATGAGGCCTCACCAGTGTCGAATAGAGGGGAACGATCATGTCCCTCGATCTGCTGGCAATGCCCCTACTTATACATCCCAAAATGCCATTGGCCTTCTTGGCAACAAGGGCACACTGTTGACTCATATCCAGCTTCTCGTCCACTGTCACCCCTAGGTCCTTTTCCGCAGAACTGCTGCCGAGCCATTCGGTCCCTAGTCTGTAGCGGTGCATGGGATTCTTCCATCCTAAGTGCAGGACTCTGCACTTGTCCTTGTTGAACCTCATCAGATTTCTTTTGGCCCAATCCTCTAGGATTGTCTAGGGCCCTCTGTATCCTATCCCTACCCTCCAGCGTACCCTCCAGCATTAAATAATATGAACCAATAGACAAGAGACCTCAGACACTGTTGAAATCAGAGGGGTCATGATTAAGTCCTAATGCAGAGGGCCTGTGTGGGGAAATGAAAAGGTCCAGCCAAAGCAGAAGATGGTATGGTTTAAGAGGGGTTCTTGGGCTGCTTTGCAATGGTCCGGGTGCCCCAACAGCCTATATCCCTCATGCACAAGCACCAGTGCTGGGTGCGGGGTAGGGAGGGGAAGGCTTTGTTAGACATTTTTACATGTGTTTCAATTAAAAAAAAAAGAGCATGGAGAAACACCCCAGAGTGAAAAGCTCAGAACCGTATTAACAGCTAGTTTATATTCCCCTTTTTCTATAATCCAGTGGATCAAAGAGAAGTTTATCTTCCTCCCCACTTTTCAACAAATCCATGTGAAAGTTCTATTAAACTTTCATTTTCTTAGGACTTTTAGATTTAAGTATGAATTTTTCTGTTGCATTATTAGAATGTCTTTGTTTTTAGATTTTTGCAACCCTTGTGCTGAGACACAGGGACAAGCTCCTGTGTTTGTTTTGGGTCCATAGATTTTATTAAAATAATACAGCACAGGCTGGAGCTGTGGCTTTCTCTACATTTTAAAAACAGATCAGACTAGCAGATAAGGCTCGCAGTGATCCATGCACTATACTCTGCCTTAGCAGTGCTCTAGGGGTCAGTCACCCCTTCGGTTTGTTTGTTTTTTTACACAGACTTCTTTCCTAACTTTTTTAACTCTGTTAAAGTTTTAACAAATGGTGAGACTGCATTGAAAGACACTTTGTGAAAGTTATAACAAGTATTTATTCCCTTTATTGATTGTAAAAGACAAAAAACACCGCTTTGTGACTGCATGAAGCTCAGAGAGAGCCTATCTGAAGAACATCCCCACCCCTCAACTTTCCCCCCAGACTTTTAACACTTGCTAAACATGCCATGTTTCATTATATAAAGATTTTTTTAACATTTAACGTGAAAATACAGCATTGACGAAGATGTAACACTACATGAGCTTTTTTAAGGATACTCTGTGTGCAGTGAGGCCTATTGGAAGCATTAGGTTTGTTTGTTTTTTTAAAAGTTTAACATGAAAAAGCAGCATTGACTGAGCTGTAACAAAACAAAGCCCCTCAGGGATATTTTGTAGAAGTTTAGTGAACTAAAAAGGCTGAAGATACTGGCCTAGCTGTCACGTTCATTGACTTGAACTGGGACCATATAGTACATGGTTGCAACCAATGTCCTGTAGTGGCACCAAATCTTGTATAAAGGGGGTCAAATGCGGTGTCTCAGACAAGGTGATGGTTTGCTGATTATGATTATGCTGTCTGTGTATCATTTTTGTAGTTAAAGATATAAGTATTGGCTCTACACTGTCTGTATTTCAAACTTATGCTGTGCTTCTGGGTGACACCCCAGACAAGTTGGTGTCAGCTCTGCCCAGCCTGCTGGATGGCCCATTAAGGACCATCAGCTACACAAGTGACCCATTGAGAGAAGGCAGACACGCCTGGGGATTCAGCAAGGTATGCAGGGACCAGGTTATGGACAGAACTCTGAGGTTTTTCCAGGCCATGTGATGGACAGCTTGTCTTTGGGACAAAAAAAGAGAGGCCCCATGGCAAGAAAATATCAAAAGCTGCTGCAGCTCCTCCATCTTGTCTTCAGTCCTGCTTCCTACCTCTGGAGGAACTTTGCTACACTGAAGCTGTGAATGAAGGACTGAATGACCCATCCCAGCTGGGGATGTTCTCCAGAGACTTGATTTGAACCTGCAGTTTATTTTATCACTGCTGCAAGCCTGAACCAAGAACTCTGCCATTACTGTATGGAATTGATTCCATTGAACCAATTCTAGCTCTCATCTATATCTTTTTCCTTTTATGAATAAACCTTTAGATTTTAGATTCTAAAGGATTGGCAACAGTGTGATTTGTGGGTAAGATCTGATTTGTGTATTGACCTGGGTCTGGGGCTTGGTCCTTTGGGATCGAGAGAACCTTTTTTCTTTTACTGGGGTTTTGGTTTTCATAACCATTTGTCCCCATAACGAGGGCACTGATGGTGATACTGGGAAACTGGAGTGTCTAGGGAAATGTTTAGCCGGTGGGGTGAGACCGAAGTCCTCTCTATCTGGCTGGTTTGGTGCCTTTAGTAAAGGACCCCCAGCCTTGGGCTCTGACTTTCCTGCTCTAAGCAATTTGTCCTGGTTAGCCAGTGGGGTAAAACCAAAGTCCTCTCTGTTTGGCTGGTTTGGTTTGCCCTGGTGTGCATAAAAACCCCAGCCTTGGGCTGTGACTGCCCTGCTCTAAGCAATTTGTCCTGAATTGACACTCTCAGTTGGGTCCCACCAGAACCAGCTTTAAAAAGCAACACTAGCCTTTTAAAAATAGTGTTTTTAAAGTACCAAAACAGCAACTGGGTAACAATATGAAAACTGGCAATTGAGGGGAGTTTACATGTGTTTCAATAAAAAAACAAAATTAACAAAAAATAAACAAGATTGCTTTTAAAGTTTGGATGTATACAAAAAAACAAGAAAAAATTAGCTTATGTAAAACAAGTGAGCTGTTCTTTTAACCTCAGATAAGGAGTCTGCCCCGCCCCCACACACCTTCCTACTCTCCCCCTCCCCCTTCTTCTTTTCTAATGTTTTTTAAAATTTAAACTCAGGACAAACAAATTTTTAAACAGCCCCAGAGATCAGGCCATGGGGGTAAGACACCTGTCCTGAGTTTTAGAAGGAATGTTGAGAACTCTTTTAGAGAAACAGTTTTGCAGGCAGCCATTCCGTGTTAGCGGTTATGCTTTAGCACGGGCAAGCGTTTGTCATTCAGAAGCACGTTCCCACTTTATGAGGTATTATCTCCCCCATCCTATGGCCTATCAGAAATATTAAGAAAAACAAACTTAAAGATACTTTGTAGCAGGGCCTTCAAAGCAACAATTACAAATCCCTCATGCACAAGCGCCTGGGCTGGCTGAGGTGCGTGGGTCTTTGTTAGAGGAACAGCCCGCTCCTCCTATACTTCTTGCTGTTGTTGACAAACTGTAACCTAACTGCACGTATACTATGGGGGCCCCACACACCTTGAACTCCATAAAAACACAGGTTTCAGAGTAGCAGCCGTGTTAGTCTGTATTCGCAAAAAGAAAAGCATGTATGTATCCGATGAAGTGAGCTGTAGCTCACGAAAGCTTATGCTCTAATAAATTTGTTAGTCTCTAAGGTGCCACAAGTACTGCTTTTCTTTTTTCATAAAAACACACTCTGTCTTCACGTAGGCTTGTCTTTTAAAGTGTTTATTCCTTTACAAAACTGAATATAACTTTCACTTGTGTTTCTTAAAAAGTAGGGGAAGAAGCAGCCTTCTTCTCTCTGATCCACTGGCTCACAGAGGCTGTTTTTGCTGCAGCTTCAAATTGTCCTCACGAAAAGGATACGGAAAAGCTTTTAAAAACTTTTTGTTAGTAAGGGTTTGTGGGTTTAACCCTGGGGTACTTCTGCATGTTCATTTGTTATTGAAACACACCTGTAAAAGTGTTAAATGGTGGGATGTTTCTTCAGATAGCCTTGTCTTTCAAAGTGGTCTTCTTCTTTTCTAATCCACTAACTTAAAAAGGCTGCTTCAAATTGTCCTCACTAAAAAATAACCAATGTTAGCAAAAGCACAGGGGAAAACTTTTTTTATTACTGTAAATTTCTTTGATAAACTGGTTGTCTGTGGGTTTAACCTTGGGGTGCTTCTGCATGCTCATTTTTTCAAAATTTTCAAAACACCTATAAATAAAGGGCTGTTTCTTCAACTAGGCTTGGCTTTTCAAGTGATTATAAAACAGAGCTATTTTTCCTTTATAAAACTTCATATAACTTTCACTTGCTTTTGTTAAAAAGCGGGGGAAGAAGCAGCCTTCTTCCCTCTGATCCACTGACTTACAGATGCTGTTTTTGCTGACAGTGGCTTTACTGTAGCTTCAAATTGTCCTCACCAAAAATGACCAATGTTAGTCTAAAACATAGGGGGGAAAACTTTTAAAAACTGTTACTAAGGGCTTATGGTTTTAACCTTTATTAAAGCACCTGCGTAAAAGTGCTACATTGTGGGCGAGATGCTTGGGGTCTGGTTTTTTTTAGATAAGAATAAGGCAGTTAAAGAGCGGGTGTAGCGGGGCACTTACCCCACTCCTAGAAAAAAAGGAGTAGGCTGGTTGGGGAAGTGGCCACAGCTGGGGCCACTCCTAATCAGGCCACAGCTGGCCCTGATCTAAGCACTAAGGGAGGAGCTGGGTCAATCTCACTCCAGTCCTGGAGTGGGAAGGACTTGGCTACCTGGGAGCTCAGGGTCCCTCAAGCAGAGCAGTGCTGGGGAAGGGCAAGAGGAGCTCTGGCCTGGCAACTCCCCAGGCAGAGGCTTGGTTAAGGCCTAGGGAGGTACTGGGGCTGCAGGGATAGGCAGCTGGTCCAACCCTCTTGCTAGTGATGATTAGCTGTTACAGACTGCAGTCTGCCCCAGAGAAAGAGGGCTAGAGGATGACTGGCAGTAGCCATTGATGCAAGATGGGCATAGGGGGAGGGGGTACTGCTGTGGGGCAGCACCCCAAAGAAAGGGGCACTGGGGTCTGGGAGGGACATGGTGGGCCTTAGACAGGAAAGACACCGGTCAGCAGGAGGTGCTCTGAGTGCTGGAATTGAACTAATGCCCGGATGACCAGCAGGAGGTGCTGTGGTGGTGAGTGCTCGACGTGTCACGTGGTGAAGAATGCGGGCATAGCCAGTCACCCGATACAAGGGACAGGACTGGGACAGAGGAGAAAGGGGACGATGGATCTGGGCTACACGGAGGTGTTCTTTGCAGAAGTTTCTTGTGCCATCTCACAGGTTGGGTCCCCTGAGGAAAGGGGCAGTCCAGCAGCCTGAGAGGCTTGAGAGTCTTGTGTTTGAGGTCGGGGAGACCCAGCAGAGGCATTGTGAGGCGCAGTGGCCCCTGCCGGAGCAGTTAGGCAGAGGAACAGAGGACCCTGGTAAAACTCCTCAGAAGGGAGTTTTGGAGGAGCTGCAGAGAATGGCGCAAGAAGCCAAGGGCCAGGAGGCCTGTGGTGGAGCGCAGGGCTTTCTACGCCTGTGGGTGGTGTGGACATTTAAAAAGGGATTGTCCCTACTGGGATGGGGACAGGGTGCCTCACCCCAAGCAGGGGAAGGAGCAAGTCCCTAAGACAGCCTGCCTGGTGAGGGAATCCAGGGGACTGCGGACATGTTGGGCCTTTGGGCATTGCGGACACGTACAGTGGGCGTGCCCAGGCCCGAGGCAGGGGGTCCAGGTAAGCCCCAGTGAGAAAGCTGGACCCAAGGAAGACCACGAGAGGCCCAAAGCAGTGAAGAGATGGGGAGCCTGCTGGGACTGCCATGAACTGGGCCACATTAAGAGGCACTACCCCCTCAAGGGAAGAGAGGGGCTGAGGAAGGGGGTGCTTGGGGCCCCAGAAGGGTCAAAAATGGACAGGGTTGATGCTGCAGGGAAGATGGCTGACTGGCCAACGGGCCACCAACGGGAGGTGGTGGAGGCAGCAATGGGGACCCAGCGGGAGGTCAGGATCCAGACCGTCACTGGGGAGGTCTCAACCAAAGGAACTGAGACGGAGTGGGCCCAGCAAGAGGTCAGGACTCAGGTGGTCATGGGGAAGGCCACAAAATGGATCCAGAATCTAAAGGTGGAGGGTCTGGGGGATGCTGACCTGCGGGTGCGGTTGGAGGCAGTGGAACAGGCCCACTGGACAGTGGAGGTGGAGCTGAAGAAAGCCCACGGGGGAAGGAAGATCTGGCCCTGAAGCTGAAGGACAGTGAAGAGAAGTGAGTGCGACTGGCAGGACATCTCCAGTTCGTGCAGGCTAGAGGACCTCCCCTACCCCCAGGGGTGTGATTTTGACAGGGGGGTGTAGCAAGGCAGTTACCCCACTCCTAGGAAAAAAGGAGAGAGCAGCTGAGGGAGGCTGGCTGAGTAGTAGACAGAGCTGTGGCCACACCCAGTGAGACCACAGCTGGCCCTGATCTAAGGGCTAAAAGAGGAGCTGGGTCAGTCTCACTCCAGCCTTGGAGGGGGAAGGACCCGGCTGCCTGGGAGCACAGGAGACCTTGGGCAGAGCAGTGCTGGGGAAGGGCAAGAGGAGCTGAGGAGCTCCAGCCTGGCAACTCCCCAGGCTGAGGCCTGGTTAAAGGTCCAAACAGGTCCTGGGGCTGCAGAGGTGCAGTCCAGGGATAGGCAGAGGCAGCTGGTCCAACCCCCTTGACAATGATGAGTGGCTATTACAGACTGCAGTTTGCCCCCAGAGAAAGGGGGCTAGATCGTGACTGGCAGTAGCCACTGAGGCAAGGTGAGGATAGGTGGGAGGGGAGACCCAGAGTGTGGGGACACTGCTATAGGACAGCACCCCAAGGAAAGGGGCACCAGGGTCTGGGAGGGACACCGGTCAGCAGGAGGTGCTCAGAGTGCTGGAATTGAGCTAATTCCTGGACAACCAGCATCAGGTGCCACAGCAGTGAGTGCTTGATATGCTACAGGGAAGTATTGAGGGGAGGGACATGGCTCTTGTTTAAAAACCTTGTGATGACAGGATTGGTTCAGGAAAATGTAATCTATGATGCAGCTGTAGAACAGCATCTGATTGGTCCGATCCAAAGGCGGAGATAACTAGCCTGAGGGGTTGTGAGCCTTGGGAGCTCCCTCTTACCCCTGTGACCTTTACTGGGGAAAGATTCTCTCTGACTCAACCACGTGCTGCCTGTCTTTTGCCCTTTGCAAAGGGGCTTTCTTTTCCCTTTTCTTCCCTGTTCTCTCTTTATATTTTTCAATATTGTTTAATGTTTTTAAATGCTCTTTTCTTAACCTAGCCTTATATGTAATATTTTAAATGCTTTTCTATTAACCTCCCTTTATATTTTACCATGTGCTTACCAAACAGTCTCCACTTTATAACATTTCCTTTTTTTTTTGCCATGTGTTTTTAACTTCTTAAATTTAAAATGTTTATTAAATATAATTTCAATTTTTGTATTCTTTAACATGCCAAACTAGGCCTTTAAAATTATCTCTTTGCTAAACCTAACCAAAAATCTTTTTCTTTAATAACTTGCCTCTATTATTTCAAACTAACTCTTTAAAAACAAAAATCTTTTTTTTTTCTATTTTTTCCAGCCTTTTCCTCTGAACAGTCAACCACCTGTAGCAAAGCACAAACATGCAACATACCCCCTATTCAAACATAAAAAATAATCAAAAAGAAATTCACAAGGGCCGCTGGCACCAAATCTAAACTCTAATGGGAATGGAGGGCAGGACATAAGCCCTAAAAGGGGCGTGGAAACCTGTCAAAAATTACAGGGTGGTGAACACTATCGTGCTATATACTACTGAGGTATATAAAATCATGAGTGGTGTGGAGAAAGTGTTATTTACTCCTTCTCATAACAACAACTAGGGACCACCCAATGAAATTAATCCCTAGCTAAAATGGCCATCTATAAAGCCAGAGTGAGGAGGTTGGCCGATGGCGTTTTCTGTGACTGTGGGGCCTATTTCCGATCCTCGGTCCGTTCACGTATCCGGGCAGAGTTCCTCTGGGTGGCGTCCTCTGACTCCCTTGACGCCTTTGAGGAGCAGTGGGCGCTGTCCGGGGTTCTCTGCTCGGTGTCCCCGTCCAGTTCCCTTCGTTTGACCCTTTGACCACACTCCTGTCCGTTATTTCATTAGTTGTCCCCCAAAATTAATTGGAATCTAGGTCCTGTGGATCTCCCTTCTAGGCTGGGGGGGATCCTTTAGCAGTGGACGGTCTTCGCCCGCCCACTTCCTGGATCCCAAAAGGACTACTCCATTGATTATAGAGCGGGGAATATGCTTATAAAATATATGGATGACACCACACGGGGAGGGGTTACATGCACTTTGGCAGACAGAACTGGAATTCAAAATGACCTTGACAAATTAGAGAATTCATCTGAAATCAACAAGATGAAATTCAATAAAGACAAGTGCAAAGTACTGCACTTGGGAAGGCAAAATCAAATACACAGCTACAAATGGGGGATAACTGGGTGGGCGGTAGCAGTGCAGAAAAGGATCTGGGGGTTGTAGTGGATCAGAAACTGAATGCGAGTCCACAAAGTAGTGGAGTTGTGAAAAATTGTAATATCACCCTAAGGGGCACTAACCAGAGTGTCGCATGTAAGGCACGGGAGGTAATTGTCCCTCTGTACTTGACACTGGGGAGGTCTCAGCTGGATACCATGTCCAATTCTGCACACCTCACTTAGGCAAGATGTGCACAAATTGGAGAGACTCCAGGGGAGGGTAACCAAAACAAGAAAAGGTTTAGAAAACCTGGCCTGTGAGGAAAGGTTAGACTGGGCATGTTTAGCCTTGAGAAAAGGAGACTGAGGGGGGGACCTGATAAGTCTTCAAATATATTAAGAGCTGTTACAAAGATGATAGGGATCGATTGTTCTCCAGGGCCACTGATGGGAGAACAAGAAGCAAACTGCAACACATGATGGGTTTAATCTGCAACACGTGAGATGTAGGTGATTAGAACAGACTTTCAAACTCTCAGGGGAGCTAAACTCTGGAGCAGGTGCCCACAGGAGGCTTGGGGATCCCTGTCATCGGAGGTTTATAAGACCAGGTTGGACAAACCCCTCTCAGGGCTGTGTCACGGAGTCCCCGGGCGATGCTCTGGAACTGCCCCCTACGAAGCCAGGCAGGACTCTGGGGGAGTCTCCTCTCTGGGAGCAGCCTGTCTGCAGGACACACAGCTCACCCGGCTCCCCCCTTCCTGGGTCTGACCTCAGAGCATTCAGCATCCTCTGCCCCTCCGTGCACTTCCCACAGTGAGTCCGTCCAGGCGGGGTCCTGGGGAAGCCAGAGGGTCCTGCCCCCCAACTCCGCAGTCAGACGGGACTCTCAGCCAGCCAGTAAAACAGAGGTTTATTAGATGACAGGAACATGGTCCAACACACAGCTTGTAGGTACAGAGAACAGGACCCCTCCGCTTTGGGGGGCAGTGAGCCAGACAACCACATCTGCACTTCACTCCATGTCCCTAGCCAGACCCAAACTGAAAACTCTCTCCAGCCCCCTCCTCCTCTGGGCTTTGTCCCTTTCATAGAATCATAGAATATCAGGGTTGGAAGGGACCTCGGGAGATCATCTAGTCCAACCCCCTGCTCAAAGCAGGACCAATCCCCAACTAAATCATCCCAGCCAGGGCTTTGTCAAACCTGACCTAAAAAACTTCAAAGGAAGGAGATTCCACCACCTCCCTAGGTAATACATTCCAGTGCTTCGCCACCCTCCTAGTGAAAATGTTTTTCCTAATATCCAACCTAAACCTCCCCCACTGCAACTTGAGACGATTACTCCTTGTTCTGTCATCTGCTACCACCGAGAACAGTCTAGATCCATCCTCTTTGGAACCCCCTTTCAGGTAGTTGAAAGCAGCTATCAAATCTCCCCTCATTCTTCTCTTCTGCAGACTAAACAATCCCAGTTCCCTCAGCCTCTCCTCATAAGTCATGTGTTCCAGTCCCCTTATCATTTTTGTTGCCCTCCGCTGGACATTTTCCAATTTTTCCACATCCTTCTTGTAGTGTGGGGCCCAAAACTGGACACAGTACTCCAGATGAGGCCTCACCAATGTCGAATAGAGGGGAACGATCACGTCCCTCGATCTGCTGGCAATGCCCCTACTTATACAGCCAAAAATGCCATTGGCCTTCTTGGCAACAAGGACACACTGTTGACTCATATCCAGCTTCTTGTCCACTGTAACCCCTAGGTGCTTTTCTGCAGAACTGCTGCCAAGCCATTCGGTCCCTAGTCTGTAGCAGTGCATGGGATTCTTCCATCCTAAGTGCAGGACTCTTCACGTGTCCTTGTTGAACCTCATCAGATTTCTTTTGGCCCAATCCTCTAATTTGTCTAGGGCCCTCTGTATCCTATCCCTACCCTCCAGTGTACCTACCTCTCCTCCCAGTTTAGTGTCATCTGCAAACTTGCTGAGGGTGCAATCGACACCATCCTCCAGATCATTTATGAAGATATTGAACAAAACCGGCCCCAGGACCAACCCTTGGGGCACTCCACTTGATACCGGCTGCCAACTAGACATGGAGCCATTGATCACTACCCGTTGAGCCCGACGATCTAGCCAGCTTTCTATCCACCTTATAGTCCATTCATCCAGCCCATACTTCTTTAAGTTACTGGCAAGAATACCATGGGAGACTGTGTCAAAAGCTTTGCTAAAGTCAAGGAACAACACGTCCACTGCTTTCCCCTCATCCACAGAGCCAGTTATCTCGTCATAGAAGGCAATTAGATTAGTCAGGCATGACTTGTCCTTGGTGAATCCATGCTGACTGTTCCTCATCACTTTCCTCTCCTCTAAGTGCTTCAGAATTGATTCCTTGAGGACCTGCACCATGATTTTCCAGGGACTGAGGTGAGGCTGACTGGCCTGTAGTTCCCAGGATCCTCCTCCTTCCCTTTTTAGAAGATGGGCACTACATTAGCCTTTTTCCAGTCATCCGGGACGTCCCCCGATCACCAGGAGTTTTCAAAGATAATGGCCAATGGCTCTGCCATCACATCCGCCAACTCCTTTAGCACTCTCGGATGCAGCGCATCTGGCCCCATGGACTTGTGCCTGTCCAGCTTTTCTAAATAGTCCTGAACCACTTCTTTCTCCACAGAGGGCTGGTCACCTCCTCCCCATGCTGTGCTGCCCAGTGCAGTAGTCTGGGAGCTGACCTTGTTCGTGAAGACAGAAGCAAAAAAAGCATTGAGTACTTCAGCTTTTTCCACATCCTCTGTCACTAGGTTGCCTCCCGCATTCAGTAAGGGGCCCACACTTTTCTTGACTTTCTTCTTGTTGCTAACATACCTGAAGAAACCCTTCTTGTTACTCTTAACATCTCTTGCTAGCTGCACCTCCAGGTGTGATTTGGCCTTCCTGATTTCACTCCTGCATGCCCGAGCAATATTTTTATACTCTTTCCTAATCATTTGTCCAATCTTCCACTTCTTGTGAGCTTCTTTCCGGGCCAGGAGGTCACCTGATTCCTTTGTTCTCCAACCCTTTAGCATTCACCTTGCAGGGGGGAAGGGCCATGCCACCAATTGCCAGGAAACAGGGTGTTGGCTATTCTCTGTGTCCAGACCCCTGCACACACCTGCCTCTAGGGCTCTGCAAGGATCCTACACCCTTATCCCACCACCTAGATACTTAAGAACTGCAAAGGGGAAACTGAGGCACGCCCACAATATTCAGAGACAACATTAAGAACAGTCCCACTTCGTCACATCTCTTCCCCCTTCGTGACCAAACTGAGCGAGGTCACTTTAGCCAGTGACCTGGGGAAGTTCAACCCCACCAACATTTCCATGGATGCCCCAGCATCTCTCCCATTCCTTAGCATCAGGTTGCATCAGCCCTGCACCGAGCCCTGTGTCTGAGGTGTCAGTGAACACTCTGAAGGCCTTGGCAAAGTCGGGGTTTACCAGATTTACCGGGCCCTGGATTAGAGCCTCCTTCACCGCAGAGAGAGCCCTCTGGCACTACTCGGTCCAGACGGCTCGTCTGATTCATAGATTCATAGATTTATAGATACTAAGGTCAGAAGGGACCATTCTGATCATCTAGTCCGACCTCCTGCACAGCGCAGGCCACAGAATCTCACCCACCCACTCCTACGAAAAACCTCACCCATGTCTGAGCTATTGAAGTCCTCAAATCGTGGTTTAAAGACTTCAAGGAGCAGAGAAGCCTCCCTCAAGTGAGCCGTGCCCCATGCTACAGAGGAAGGCGAAAAACCTCCAGGGCCTCTCCAATCTGCCCTGGAGGAAAATTCCTTCCCGACCCCAAATATGGCGATCAGCTAAACCCTGAGCATATGGGCAAGATTCACCAGCCACATACTACAGAAAATTCTTTCCTGGGTAACTCAGATCCCATCCATCTAATATTCCATCTCAGGGGATTAGTCCTATTTACCCTGAATATTTAAAGATCAATTACTTACCAAAATCCCATTATCCCATCATACCATCTCCTCCATAAATTTATCGAGTAGAATCTTAAAACCAGATAGATCTTTTGCCCCCACTGCTTCCCTTGGAAGGCTATTCCAAAACTTCACTCCTCTGATGGTTAGAAACCTTCGTCTGATTTCAAGTCTAAACATCCTGGTGGCCAGTTTATACCCATTTGTTCTTGTGTCCACATTGGTGCTGATCTGAAATAATTCCTCTCCCTCTCCTGTATTTATCCCTCTGATATATTTATAGAGAGCAATCATATCTCCCCTCAACCTTCTTTTAGTTAGGCTAAACAAGCCAAGCTCCTTAAGTCTCCTTTCATAAGACAAGTTTTCCATTCCTCGGATCATCCTAGTAGCCCTTCTCTGTACCTGCTCCAGTTTGAATTCATCCTTTTTAAACATGGGAGACCAGAACTGTACACAGTATTCTAGGGGAGGTCTCACTAGTGCCTTGTATAATGGTACTAAAACCTCCTTATCCCTACTGGAAATGCCTCTCCTGATGCATCCCAAAACCGCATTAGCTTTTTTCACAGCCATATCACATTGGCAGCTCATAGTCATCCTATGATCAACCAATACTCCAAGGTCCTTCTCCTCTTCCGTTACTTCTAATTGATGCGTCCCCAACTTATAACTAAAATTCTTGTTATTAATCCCTAAATGCATAACCTTACACTTCTCACTATTAAATTTCATCCTATTACTATTACTCCAGTTTACAAGGTCATCCAGATCCTCCTGTATAATATCCTGATCCTTCTCTGAATTGGCAATACCTCCCAGCTTTGTATCATCTGCAAACTTTATTAGCACACTCCCACTTTTTGTGCCAAGGTCAGTAATAAAAAGATTAAATAAGATTGGTCCCAAAACCTATCCCTGAGGAACTCCACTGGTAACCTCCCTCCAACCTGACGACAGTTCGCCTTTCAGTAGGACCAGTTGCAGTCTCCCCTTTAACCAATTCCTTATCCACCTTTTGATGTTCATATTGATCCCCATCTTCTCCAATTTAACTAATAATTCCCCATGTGGCACGGTATCAAATGCCTTACTGAAATCTAGGTAAATTAGATCCACTGCATTTCCTTTATCTAAAAAATCTGTTACTTTCTCGAAGAAGGAGATCAGGTTGGTTTGGCACGATCTACCTTTTGTAAAACCATGTTGTATTTTGTCCCATTTACCATTGACTTCAATGTCCTTAACTAATTTCTCCTTCAAAATTTTTTCCAGGACCTTGCATACTACAGATGTCAAACTAATTGGCCTGTAGTTACCCGGATCACTTTTTTTTCCTTTCTTAAAAATAAGAACTATATTAGCAATTCTCCAATCATTCGGTACAACTCCTGAGTTTACAGATTCATTAAAAATTCTTTCTAATGGGCTTGCAATTTCAGGTGCCAATTCCTTTAATATTCTTGGATGAAGATTATCTGGGCCCCCCAATTTAGTCCCATTAATCTGTTTGAGTTTCGCTTCTATCTCAGAGATGGTAATATCTACCTCCATATCCTCATTCCCATTTGTCATGCTACCATTATCCCTAAGATCCTCTTTAGCCTTATTAAAGACTGAGGCAAAGTATTGGTTTAGATATTGGGCCATGCCTAGATTATCTTTAACCTCCACTCCATCCTCAGTTTTAGCGGCCCCACTTCTTCTTTCTTAGTTTTCTTCTTATTTATATGGCTATAGAACCTTTTACTATTGGTTTTAATTCCCTTTGCAAGGTCCAACTCTACTCAACTTTTAGCCTGTCTCACTTTATCCCTACATGTTCTGACCTCAATTAGGTAGCTTTCCTTGCTGATCCCTCCCATCTTCCACTCCCTGTATGCTTTCTGCTTCTTCTTAATCACCTCTCTAAGATGCTTGCTCATCCAGCTTGGTCGACAACTCCTGCCTATGAATTTTTTCCCCATTCTTGGAATACAGGCTTCTGATAGCTTCTGCAGCTTTGATTTAAAGTAATCCCAGGCCTCCTCTACCTTTAGATCCATAAGTTCTTCAGTCCAATCCACTTCCCTAACTAATTTCCTTAATTTTTGAAAGTCAGCCCTTTTGAAATCAAAAACTCTAGTTGCAGATTTATTTTTGTTAATCCTTTCATTTAGTTTGAACTGAATTAGCTCATGATCAATTGAGCCAAGATTGTCCCCTACAACCATTTCTTCTATGAGGTCCTCGCTACTCACCAAAATTAAATCTAAAATGGCATCCCCTCTAGTCGGTTCAGCAACTACTTGATGAAGGAATCCATCAGCTATCGCATCTAGGAAAATCTGAGCCCTATTATTATTACTAGCACTGGTCCTCCAGTCTATATCTGAGAAGTTAAAGTCTCCCATGATCATGCAGTTTCCATTAGCATTTACTTCATTAAAAACATTAAAAAGGGCTCTATCCATATCCAAATTAGATCCTGGAGGTTTATAGCACACCCCAAGCACTATCATAGGAGAGGCTCTACTAGTTATCTTCCCCAGTGTAATTTTTGCCCAGATGGACTCCGTCTTATCCATTGCATCGCTTCTTATTTCTTTACATTCTACCTCATCATTGATATACAATGTTGCTCCACCACCTTTACCTTTGTTTCTGTCTTTCCTAAACAGCACATACCCTTCAATACCTGTAGTCCAGTCATGACTACTATTCTACCATGTTTCTGTTATCCCTATAATATCTGGTTTCACTTCCTGCACCAGTAGCTCTAGTTCCTCCATTTTGTTACCTAGGCTCCTCGCATTGGTGTACAAACATTTTAATTTTTGCTGTTTGGCCTCGCTCACATTTTGTACCCTATTAGGCACAGTCATTCTACAGCCAGTATAACCTATTAGACTGGCATACACACCGCCCTCGCTCCTTATATACATTCTCCTACCCACGGCTGTATCCTTTCTTACTTCATCTTCTTCCCTCTCAATGCTAAAAACTGGCATGGAGATTACCTGGACATCCCCCAACCATCTCCCCCAAATTCCTAGTTTAAAGCTCTCTCTATCCGTTGCCAGCCTCCATCCTAGAAGTCTATTTCCTTCCCTACTCAGATGAAGTCCATCCCGAGAGAACTGTCCTCTGTCCGTGAATGCCTCCCAGTGGCTATACATCCCAAAGCCCTCCTTATAGCACCACTGCCTAAGCCATCTGTTGACAGTCATAATCTTGTCACACCTTTGTTGCCCTTCTCTAGGAACAGGCAGGATCCCACTAAAGATCACCTGAGCCTCAATTTCCTTAAGCGTCTTCCCCAGCCTAGCATAGTCTCCCTTAATACTTTCCAGCGAGAATCTAGCCGTATCATTTGTTCCCACATGAAGGATAATTAGGGGATTATTTCCCGCTCCCTTTAGGATCCTTTTCAACCTCAGGTCTACATCCCGTATCTTAGCACCCGGAAGACAGCACACCCTTCTGTTCTCAGGATCAGCTCTAGTTACAGGCCTGTCTATTCTTCTCAATAAAGAGTCCCCGATCTCATAGACCTGCCTTTTCCTGGTGACGGTGCTATTCTCCAGTCTCTCCCCTGTTCCCTCTGGCTGCAAGTTCTTTCCATTCCTATTTTCCCTTACAATCCTCTTCAACCCATCCTGTATCCTCCTGGGGCTCATATTTGGTGTAGTCTCCCTTGACTCTTCCCCTTTTCCTGTAGGACTAGCCTCTCTTCTCTTCTTCCTTGCCCTTCCACCTTCAGCGACTACCTGCTGAGCCCCTTCTTCATTTTCCAACTCTGCAAACCTGTTCCTAAGCTCTCTTTCTCCTTCACTAGCCCGTCTTTTCCTCTGCCTGGTTCTTTTAGTCACAATCTTCCACTGACCACTTTCCTCACCTAGTCTCCCCTCAAAATTCCCCAGCCCTGCTTCCATCTGTGAGTCTGAGCTTTTCCCTTCAGATACCTTATATCTTTGCTCCATCATCTGCTCAAACCCCTTCCTAAACTCAACGAGACTTTCCACCTGCATCTCCAAACCTCGGATCTTTTCCTCCATCAGCTCTATCAGACGGCATTTCATGCAGACAAAACTCTTACCGGTTCCCCCCTCCAGGATCATGTACATACCACAGCTTCCACATCCAGTCATCCTCAATGTGTCTTCCACTACAGGAGTCACTCCCACAGCTGCCTCCGTATCCGTCATCGCCTTCCCACCTAAGTCCTGTTAATCTGGGAAACACAAGTCACACCAAAAAGACCACCCCCCCCCAGCAAAAGCAAACCCCAAACAAGCACCACAATACAAACTCCCCTTACAAACTCCCATTCAAATTCCCCTGTTTACAGCTCTGTTTGCTAGCTCCTGTGCGCTGCAGCTGTCTGTTGCCGCTGCAGCTGTCTGGCTTCCCCTTCTTACATAGCTTAGTGATGGGGGCAGCTAGGGAACTCAAGCGGGGTACAAACCTCCAGTAGGACCCCGCCATCCCAATAAAGGCCTGGACCTGTTCCTTGGTCTGGGGAACAGGCCAATTTCTGATTATCTCCACCTTACACTTTTCAGCTTTTAGCGGCAGTCCTGCCTCCTTGAGGCAGCCCAGCACCCTCTTCACCTGGGACACATACTGTTCCCTTACAGAATGAGCATGGAGACATTCCTAGGTAAAAGGTTAGAGGCATTCTCCTTCACTTTGCCACACACACGTTCAGGAATCTTTTCCTTCTTGCTACAGGTTTCCACAACCTCAGTAGGTAACAGGGTCAAATCCCCTTTCTGCTCTCCTTGTGCTCTGGCTAGGATCTCACCCTGATTAGACAGAGTTGCTACACCCTTTCCCCAACAACACACTAGCAACAGGCAAAATACAAGCACCAGAACTGTCTGGTCTCTGGGATTTTACATAGACACTAACTGGATGCAACCTAGTTACAGGGCCAGTCTCCCGAGCAGACACAAACTTAGGACCATTCCCTTCCTGGGCTTTAGCTGAATCCAGAACCAGCTCTGAGACAACTGCACTATTCTCCACCAGCACAGGCTGAAAGGCCCCTTCTGTCTGCTCCACAGACAAAGAAGAGCCGGAGACACTTTCTCCTTTCCCAGACACCCAGCTCGGGATCATTCCCCTGGTCCCAGCACACAGGGCTGTTCACAGACAACTGCTTGGAGACCGGGGTAGCTCCCTCCACAGGCAAGTCAATACCCCCGACAGACACAGGCACGTTTCCTTCACTGTCCCCTTCTCCACCCAGCTAACAGGTAAGGTCCAGGGACACTTGTCTTCCACTCTCCTGGCCTTCCCACCCTGCTGACTAGACAAAGCCATCAGCTCACAAGGCTGCCTAGGCTCATCTAAACTTTCCTTACCAAGCAACTTGCCACTCCCCACAGATCCCCTGCCCTGCCTGTGTCTCCCCCCCTCAGCTGGGGTCTCAGCTCCCACTGTGCTCAGCGCTGCCCTTGCTGTCCCCGTGGGGGTAGGCAGCGAGCTCGTTGCTTTCCTCACTGCATCAGAGCCAGCGTGAGCCCCCTCTCCGGTGTGCAAGGGGGCAGGGAGCATCTCTCTGTCCCACCCAGCCCCAGGGGTCTGGTTACAGGCAGGCAGGTAGCCTGAGCCTAGCAGCTCCTCTCCGCTGCCAGCCAGGTCATCTGCATTTTCACTGACCATTTCCCTCTCCACCGATTGGTTCCCTGGATTCAAATTCAAACCCTTGGCCGTTACAGGAGCAGGGCCTGGATCCTGTCCCAAAGAGACACAGTCATCCCCAAACTGGGTTTCACAGGTGATATCCTGGAGAACCCCAAAGATCAGCCAGCCCCACCCCTCCTGTGTCTGCACAGGGATCTGGGCATAGGCAGGGCGAGGGGCTTCATCCCTGGGACCCTCACCCAGCTCACACAGCCCCTCAGCATCTGAGGCTGCACCACCAGGGGCCTGACAACAGGTCTCTGTGTCCCAGGATCTCGCCACCCCAGGAATGTCTCCCCATTGACCATCACCTTCCGCTCCCACAGGATGTCCGAGGGGCCTGAGCCCAGGAAACTCCACACAGACATATAGGTTGAGGTCAGGAGTGGGAGCCTGTCCACCTCCCCACCCATCTGGCTGACGGAGTCTATGGCCTTGGGACCCAGCAAGGGAGCTAGACACCGGGGCTTTTCCGCAGGGTCCCCCTGGTTCAAATCGCCAGCCTGCTCAAAGGCAGTGAGGGAGGCATCCACATCCCCCCCTTAACCAGGGGCAGCAATTTAGTACGGAGGTTCCCTGCGGAACTGGCACCCCGGGGTCTAGCCCCGCTCACCCCTGGGAGGTCCCCTCTGCCTCTCCGCTCCACCATCGCCAGTTCATGCTGCTGCTGCTTCTGCAGCTCTTTCTCGGGCTCTCGCTGTCTCTCAGTCCTCTTGCTCTCTGGGACTCAGCTCCAATCCCGTCCGTCTCCGATCCCCAGATGGGGAACCCGATTGCGAAGACCCTCGTCTGGTCGGGGACAGGAGTCTTGGGGATGCCTGGCTACCACTCCAGCTGCTCCCAGATCCTGCTATAGCCCCATTTGGGTCAGGAATCTGCTCCTTAGAGTGATCATCCTCCTCCAGCTGCGTGATGAACTGTGCTTTGGTGAACTTGCCAATGTTCAACCCTCTCTTTTTGCACAGGGCTACAATGTCCTTCTTAAGGAGATGGTGACAGGCCCTCACTCCGTTCTTCCCAAGTTGTTGTGGACTCACAGGCCTGTGTGCTCTCAGCTCCCCACGGTTTCCAGGGAGAACCCCGAGTGTGCCAGCCATTCTCGAAGTTACCACCTCTTTGCCAGGGTCGAGCTGCATATTCCTCCGCCCCTGGGACCGCTCACTGCAATCCCCAGGGGGACCCCATTACTGCACAGCCCTTCTCGCTGGTCACACACTCCCAGGGGTTAACCGCCCCCGAAACAGCTCCTCTCTGAGCTTTCAGCATGCCTGGTCCTCATCAATCCCCCTTCGTTTTACTGCTCCCCAGTCACTTAATGCAGGAAGCGCCATTCATGGGGTGCAGTACATCCCACCCCTGCCACCAGTTTTCATGGAGTCCCCGGGCCATGCTCTGGAACTGCTCCCTACGAAGCCAGGCCGGAGTCTGGGGAAGTCTCCTCTCTGGGAGCAGCCTGTCTGCAGGACACGCAGCTCACCCGGCTTCCACCTTCCTGAGTCTGACCTCGGAGCATTCAGCATCCTCTGCCCCTCCCTGCGCTTCCCACAGCGAGTCCGCCCAGGCGAGGTCCTGGGGAAGCCAGAGGGTCCTGCCCCCCAACTTCACAGTCAGACGTGACTCAGCCACCCAGGAAAACAGAATGACAGGAACATGGTCTAACACAGAGCTTGTAGGTGCAGAGAACAGGACCCCTCAGCTGGGTCCGTTTTGGGGGACAGTAAGCCAGACAACCCCATCTGCACTTCACTCCATGTCCCCAGCCAGCCCCAAACTGAAACTCTCTCCATCCCCCTCCTCCTCTGGGCTTTGTCCCTTTCCGGGGCCAGGAGGGCACCTGATTCTTTTGTTCTCCAACCCTTTAGCTCTCACCTTGCAGGGGGGAAGGGCCCAGGCCATCAGTGGCCAGGAAACAGGGTGTCGGCCATTCTCTGTGTCCAGCCCCTGCCCACACCTGCCCTCTAGGGCTCTGCAACGATCATACCCCCTTATCCCACCACCTAGATACTTAAGAACTGCAAAGGGGAAACTGAGGCACCCCCACAATATTCAGAGAAAACATTAAGTACAGTCCCACTTCATTACAGGCTGGTCTAGGGTTACTTGGCCCTGCCGCATCCCAGGGGGATGGACCTGATGATGTCTCAAGATTTCTTCCCACCCCACATTTCTACTTCTATGTGTCTCTGGAAAGGTTCTTTCCCAAGAGACTGGGCAAATTGTGAGCATTCATAGACACCACCCCAACAACTCTCTCTGTTGCTAGAAGGCTAACAGCCAAGACACCCCCTGCCCACCCCAGACAGCCCTCCCATGGGGAACACCCTATCACCCAGTCTGCACTCTGCACCGGCTTCGCTACCCCAAGTTTAGGTGGCACTTACCAACTGGGGCATGAGGACATAGGTATCTCTATATAGGATCAGATCAGGGGTCCTCAAGCCCTGTCTCTGGAAGTGGCCAGCACTGCCTCCTTCAGAGAAAGGGACACGAACCCTGCAGTGATGAGCTAATCCACCCCCCAGGAAGTTACACACACATGCACATGCTCATGCCCCGAAGCAGGAGGGGTTTAGTCCTTTCAGGGGGTTGGTGTTTACTATTCTAACTCTGGGTCTTGTTGTTCATAGAAATGTCCATCTCTTCTCTGAATCCCGGTAAGCTCTCAGCCTCAAAGTCCTGTAGCAATGAGTTCCACAGGCTGATTCTGGGTTGTGTAAAAAAGCATTTGCTCCCATCCAGTTCAAATTTCCCACCTTTCAGTCTTGTCGAACATCAGTTTGGCCCTGTACCTTGAGACAGTGGGAACAGAACCTCCTGCTCTCCCATCTCAATCCCCATCGGTATTCTCTTATTTGTCTCCTCGTGCATGTAACAGTCCCTATCTTTTCAACCAGGGGCAGGATTGCGGAGAAACCCACCTAGAGGCAGGCTAATCTCTGCTGTGCTAGGTGCAGAGATCTGCTAGATCACATGACAAAGGGCCCTTCTGCTGCAGCTGGGGGGCTGAATTCAGTCCAGAGTGGGGGGGGCCAGAGCCTGCACAGGGGAGCCCCCTGCTCAAGGGGGAAGGGATGGTCCTTACCAGACACCAGGAGCCTGGGAAGGAAGGGCAGAGCGCTCCTCGGAGGGGTGTGTGAAGGGGGAGCTTAGCCTGGGGCGAGAAGCGGGAGTGGTCTGTGTGCTCTCCTCTTCCCTTGGGCCGCTGAGGCGCAGGACAGAGAACTCTGGGCAGCCCTGGTCTGCCTGGGGAGAGCTTGGATGCTGCAGCGTTGGCACCAGGTAACCGTCGGCTGGGCCGGCAGGCGGAGACAGGCCGAGCGAGGAAACACTACGAAATGTCTGTTAGTGGACGCCCCCTCACCCCACACTCGCTGGGGTAACAGAACAGTAAATCTGGTCTCTGGCCGGGACGGACGCTCTGTGGCCCGTCCGTGTCTGCACAGAGCCTGACCTGGCCACTGCAGCCCTGCGCCCACCAGTCACACACATCCTCATCTCCTCCGCTCAGCAGGACCATGCGCAAGCCCTGTCCCCCCCCCGGGGGTTCGCTCCAGCTGGGCTCCCAGAGGGCCCTCACCCTGGGGTCTAGGCTTGGGAGGGAGCCCAAGTCCCCACAAAGTCACAAGCACAGTCTGCCAACAGGAACTTGAACAGGAAACTGATGAGGGGCCAGGCTCCAGGCCAGTGAGCAGCAGGTCCAGGTGCTGAGGGGCAGCACGAGCGTCAATCCCTTCTCTTTCCCTCAGGCCGCTTCCCACCATAGCCCAAGGGGCGCTGCCTGCATGGGGACCTCAGCATCTGCACATAACGAGCACGGATGGGCCTGACCTTCACATTTAAATCTGTGCAGCTCCATGCCCAAAGTGCTGTGCAGTCACCTGGCTAATCAGCAGGTGCAGTGCCCGGACTTGCAACACACCTGTGATCAGAGAGTGGGCACACCAGGGGTGAGCGTGCACCCATGTGAGCATGTGCATGGAACTGTGCACACTGCAGGCCCTGGGTGGAAGGCCAGCTCCATGCACAAGGAGCCTGGCATTCTGCAGGGAGTGTCTTTCTCCCTGAGTGTGGTCTCTCTACAGAGACGGGCCGGGGTCTTTATCCTCTGTGCTGGGAGCTGCAGCAGCCCATCTGCACAGCTCACGCAGGCTCCCAGAGCGAAGGGAAGTTTGGGGCTGGGGTGCAGAACAGCCCAGCCCCAGCAGGGCTGTACCACAACTGCCCTGGGGCCAGGCCCAGAACGATCCCCAGCACTGGCTTCAGGAAGGGCCCAGCACTGAGCACCCGTGCTGTGTGACGGATGGGCAGCAGGCACGGGGCGGTGCTGCCAGCTGACAGGAGAAGGACAGGAATCTGGGACTAGCTCAGGATTGGGGCCAGGTCTCTGGTCCCAGCTCCCCAGGCTGTAGGTGGCAGCACTGCCAACTCTCCCAGCCCCCCCACTCACTGTAGGGCATCAGTGGGGGCTGGAGCCCAGCCGGGCATGGGGTGCCTCAGCCCTGCTGGGAGAAAGCCCCCTCTGGTTGGCTGCTTCCCTGCTGCCCCCTCTCCTTGGGGGGAAACAGGCACTCTGGAGCTGTGGGGGAGGGAGCAGCTCACAGGAGGGGAGAGGGAACAGAAAGAGCCCTGGCTGCTCCCTGCAGCACCCACCTGGGAAGGGGCCAAGTAGGGTGAGGGGCCCCTGGAGGAGCAGGCCTGGGTGGGGGTAGAACTGATGCAAGGGCAGAGCAGGGTAATATTAATTGCTGGGAGGGGTGCAGAGCAGGGCTAGGGGGCAGAATTAACTGATGAGCCAGGGTGAGGGTTCCCGGCAGGACCGTGCAGGCCGTGAGGTGCTGGGGGAGCTTGACAGCCAGAGGCCAGGCCAAATGCCACACACTCCTCATGTGAAGATCTGTGGGGCTGGCTCGTGCGGTTTGACCTTGGGGGCCATGTCCTGCAGCCAGCTGCCCCGGGAGCTGGTGGGAGCCTGGACTTCCCCCGCTGGCCACCAGGTGTCACCTCACGCCAGTAAAGCCACCCCAGAGCTGGCCGGGGACACTGAGGCAGCCCCCAGAGAGGGAGAGGCCTTGTGGGGCGGCGCAGGCCCCGGCCCCGGGGTGCGGCTCTGGGGCAGAGTTGGGGGCTCTGAATGGGGGCCCACTAGTGGCGGCCAACGGCGCGCTGGAAGCAGAGGTGTAGTTTGAGGTCTGCAGAAGAACTCCGCGTTACCACCCCCCGGGGCGGAGGGCGTCGTAACTCTGAAACGTGCGTAACTCGGACAAAACCTTCGGGTTCCTTCGGAATTACAGCTGAACAGAGACTTACTACAGCTTCGAAACGTGACTGTGCCGAGGGAAATGCTGCTTTTACCCACGTGAATTTAAATGAAAGAGGCACAGAAACAGGTTCCTTCCCCGGCAAAGCTTTTTTAAACTTGCCCTTTGGTTTTTAGTAGTTTACAGTCTAGCAGAGAACTGAGCGAGATTCACTTAGTTTATTGTACTGGTCTCTGCTGCTGCCTGATTGTGCTTTCGGTTCCCAAGGAGGAGTGTGGCCGGCCAGTTTGTAACTCTGCTGCCCATAACTCCGAGTTTCTGCTCTGTAGTGGGACGGGCAGCTCCAGTCAGGCCAATGGGGCTTTGCACCTGTGTGGGAGGAATTCTGCACCTGACCCAAGCTTGTTGTTTGGGGGGGGACAATGCCCCCTCACCCTCCTCAAACGACACCCATGGTTGGAATGTGTCCACTGTGGCAGGGGCCTCACCCCACGGAGGGACCTGCCAAACCTGCCACCTCCCTCAGGCCTAGTGGCTGTGCCTGGGGCAGGGATGGGGGGGAAATTACCCCACCCCACTGTGCACTGTTTCCCCCACCCCACAAGCCACTGCCCACCGCCCCTACTGGGCTCGGTTCCCCCCCCCCCGAATACCAATGGAACCTTCCTCCCCCCTCCGACACCATTGTGCCTTGTCCCCTCCCCCCACATCACAGGCCACTGGCCCCTCCCCCACTGGGTCCTGTCCTGCCCCCCACACCATATGAACTGCCCCTTTCCTCTCCTGGGCCCTACCCTGTCCCCTGCATCACAGGGCCCTGGCCCCTCCCCCACTGGGCCCTGCCCCTCACACCACAGCTCACTGCTCCCCCTGAGGGGCACTGCCCCTGCCAGGCCTCCCTTCTGCCTCTGAGCCCTTTTCTCTCCCTGTCTGTCCAGCCCATCCTCGGCCCTTTGTACTTCTGTGTCTGCCTCCCCCTCCCCAAGTCCTAACTGCTCCTGGGAGCTCCAAATCAGAAGCACATAGGACCCCCTCCCCAGCACCACTGCCAGCTCCTTGTGCGTGGATCAGTGGGCCCCGAGGGGTGGCAGGGGATTGGTGCCCCCCGCACATCAGGCCAGGTGGCTAGGGCCTTTCCCACAGCCCTGCTCCAGGCTGCAGCCCAGGGCCCAGGGGGAGCTGCCTCTGTGCTGGGGTGGGGAGTGGCTCTCACATCTGCTGCCGAGTTTACAAGGGCTGGCGTTGGCGTTGGCGTTTCGTGCAGCAGGCCTTGCTCCAGGGCCGGCCCCGTGGGACCATGGGGCCTGCCCAGGAATGAGAGGAATGCTGCATGCAGCACAAGACAGACACATGCAAACCTGCCCTGTGCTGCGCAGCCCAGGCCAGGCGCTGGGCACCAGCCCCAGCACCAGGGCCCAGCCAGACGCTCCTGCTCCCCCGGCCCAGCGCTTCCTCTCAGAAACCAGGAGGCTGCACCCAGGCAGACAGATAGGAGGGTGGCCATGGGCACTCTGCGCCCTGGTTGGTGGGGCCAGTGGCAGTGCTGCCCATGGTGCATTTGGGTGCAACCCCCAATGGGCAGGGCCATTCCGGCCCTTTGCCGCTGGGTGACTCCCGCAGAGCCCACCTGAGCTCGGGCTCTGACTCCTGCTTCGGGAGGGGACCGAGCACCCTTCACTCAGAGCCTGTTGGTCCACGTCCCCCCGAGAGCCTCTCCCTGCCTCCCCCCATATTTGCCTGGGAAGAGGTGATGCCAGTGGGATGGGGCAGGAGCAGGGGGGCGGGTTACGCAGGATGTCTTGCTGACCTGGAGTTTCCTGGCTCTGCGAGGGAGGCAGCGGGGGGCTCGAAGGGCGCAGTGTCTAGGTGCACACACTTGTCCAGCGTGGTGGCTGTTTGGCGATCACTGGCTCCTCGCGCTGGCCTTGGGGCAGAGCTGGTCAGGCAGCCCCAGAGTGACCGTGGCAAGCAGCGACCTCAGCCCCATAGGGCACTCGGTCAAGGGCACCACTCAGCTCCGAACAGGTGACTCGCCAGGAACGAGGCTGGGAGGGGATTCGGGGGGCAGGAGGGCAGGCTCAGAGGTGGCTGAAGGCAGCGTGTCCGAGGGGGGAGCCAGGGGTGAGGCTGGGAGGGGATTTGGGGGGCAGGAGGGCAGGCTCAGAGGTGGCTGAAGATAGCGTGTCTGAGGGGGGAGCTGGTGGCACAGGCTGGGAGGGGATTTGGGGGGGACAGGAGGGCAGGCTCGGAGGTGGCTGAAGGCAGCGTGTGCGAGGGGGAAGCCGGGGTGAGGCTGGGAGGGGATTTGGGGGGCAGGAGGGCAGGCTCGGAGATGGCTGAAGGCAGCGTGTCTGAGGGGGGAGCTGGTGGCACAGGTTGGGAGAGGATTTGGGGGGGACAGGAGGGCAGGCTCGGAGGCGGCTGAAGGCAGCGTGTCCGAGGGGGAAGCTGGTGGCTCAGGCTGGGAGGGGATTTGCGGGGCAGGAGGGCAGGCTTGGAGGCAGCTGAAGGCAGTGTGTCTGAGGGGGAGCCAGTGGCACAGGCTGGGAGGGGTTTTGGGGGGCAGACTTTGAAGCAGCTCCAGTCACATGCTACACTTTACAGAGCTCATCAAATACTTCCCATGCAAACGTCTGGCAATAGCCAGGCGGATCAGCTGGTGCTCAGCTTTCGGCAGAGACCAGTGGAGTACCCGAAGCTGCTAAGACGGGCGTAAGAGCCCTGCCTGGGCATGTCACGATGCTCTCAACAGAAGGGCCCATGCAGCAGAGCCAGGGGCTCGTCCCTCAGCCACTCTCCCACTCTACAGCTGCAGTTCCCAGATGTTGCCCGCACTGGTGCTACGGAGGACACCCAGGGCACTGTCTAGAGTCGCCCCCAGGGAGCTGTGCTGAGCACGGGCTCCCCACTCGCTCTGCACCATGGAGCTGGACCAAATTCCCGCCAGCAGCGCCCGTGGAGCCCACGCGCGGAGTGTGCCACATTGCCAGGCCCGAGGCTGCTGTCTGCTGAGAAAACAGCCTTAGCAGGGCCCTGAGTGGCATAGGCCCAGGGTTGTCCTGGGGAGAGCTGCTCTGCAGCTCCTCTGTCCGCAACTCAGGGTTCAGGAGCCTGTCCCATCCACACCCCCAACACACTCGAGCGCTCGTACAGATGGTACCATGAGGCCTCCTGCTCCAGGTGTGTGAAGAGCAGAGCTTGGGTCCGCTCAGCTCCGCTCCAACAGCAAAGCCTGGTCTAGTTTGCCAGCTGAGAGCCCCTCTGATGAAGCGGGACTGTTCTTAATGTTTTCTCTGAATACTGCAGGGGTGCCTCAGTTTCCCCTAGGCAGTTCTTAAGTATCTAGGTGGTGGGATAAGGGTGTGAGATTGTTGCAGAGCCCTAGAGGGCAGGTGTGATGGTGTCTGCACAGAGAATGGCCGACACCCGGTTTCCTGGCAACTGATGGCCTCGGCCCCTCCCCTGCAAAGGTGCCAACTGGAGGTGTTGGAGAACAAGGAGACCAGGTGGCCTCCTGTCCCAGGAAAGAGACAAAGGCCAGAGGAGGAGGGGCTGGAGAGTTTCAGTTTGGAGCTGGCTGGGGAAAGAGAGGGAGGCTCTCACCCCCCCATGATGGACCCGACTGAGGGGTCCTGTTCTCTGCACCTACAAGCTCTGGTTTAGACCATGTTCCTGTCGTCCAATAAACTTTCTGTGTTACTGGCTGGCTGAGAGTCACGTCTGACTGCGGAGTTGGGGGGCAGGACCCCCTGGCTTCCCCAGGACCCTGCCTGGGTGGGCTCGCTGTGGGAAGGGCATGGAGGGGCAGAGGATGCTGGATGCTCCGAGGTCAGACCCAGGAAGGGGGGAGCCGGGGGAGCTGTGTGTCCTGCAGACAGGCTGCTCCCAGAAAGGAGACTCCCCCAGAGTCCTGCCTGGCTTTGTAGGGAGCATTTCCAGAGCATCGCCAGGGGACACCCTCCCATGCCACTGCCATAATCTTTGTGTAATCTCCCCACTACCACCCCATGCTCTGGCTCCAGTCCTGTGCCAGTGCAGTGTATCGCTCCATGGCACAGCGACTCCCCCACCTGGGGGCATTGCTAGAGGCAGGGGGTTATGTGGAGGGGCCAGGGGCCTGCAGCTGGTTTGGCAGCTCTGGTGGCTGCAGTTCTGCTGTAGAAGGACCATCCAAGGGCCTGATCACAGTCTGGGGAGCTGCTCGGCTGGAGCACACGGCAGGGGAAGGCAGGGATGGGGGGGCATCAGTGGAAGCCACGGGGGCTGTAATGTGGAGGGGGGCATGGTCCTGCTGCCTGCAAGGGGGATAGGTGTGATGGTGGCTTGATGCAGAGGCTCATCCCTGAGGACCACAGCTCATGTCACACCCTGTCCCGCAGTGGGGGGTCCTGCGGGGGACGGGGTGCCCCCAGCTTCTAGGAGAGGCAGCCCAGCCCGGAGAGGAGGAGAGCCCCTTTCAGCTCCCTGGGACGTTGACTCTTGTCCCTAAGGTTGGCGGAGCACGGGGAGCTTTCACCCCGGAGCCTTTAGTGAATGCGCTTCCTCCCCCGAGGCTGCAGCCATGGGGCGCCCCGGCCGCGCTCCAGGATTTGGTGCCTGAGCAGCGCCCCGGGATCGTGGGGCCAGCGCGCGAGGCGCACACGGGCTGCATCCGCCAGCTCGGCGCCGGCCTGCGGGGGTCGGGGCTGGCCGGGGGGGCGCCCAGCTCTGGCGCCGGCCCCTGGCTCCCCCGGCGAGCGGCGGCGGCAGGGGCCGCGGACCCGCTTCCAGGCCCCAGGGCCGAGCCCCGCGGGCTGCCCGGCCCCGGCCCCCCCCGGCCCGGCCCGCGCGCAGCCCGGCGGGGTCGCGCGTGGCTGGCGGCGGCAGGGGGCGCTGGGCGGGCTCTGTGCAGTCACGTCCGGAGGGAGGCGCAGGGCAGCGGGGGCCGGGGCCGGGGCCGGGCGGGGGCCGGGGCGGCCTCTCCCGGGGAGCCGGGCGCATTAGGAGCGAGCGGCGGCGGGAGCAGGGAGCCGCCGGCCGGAGCTGGGCAGGGAGCCGCGGAGCGCGACGCGCGGGGCCGGGCCGGGCCCCCCATGGCGCCGCCGCCGCTGCTGCTCCTGGCCGCGCTGTGGGCCGCCGGGCGCGCCGAGCCCGAGGGCGCGAACCGCAGCCTGAGCCTGGCCGTGGTGCTGCCGGAGCGCAACGTGAGCTACGCGTGGGCCTGGCCGCGCGTGGGCCCCGCCATCCGCCTGGCCCTCGAGGCGCTGGAGCGCGGCGACCCCCCGCTGCTGCCCGGCCCGCTCGCCGTCCGCCTCCACTTCAGGAGCTCGGAGCTGGAGGGCGCCTGCTCCGAGTACGTGGCGCCCCTCAACGCCGTGGACCTGAAGCTCTACCACGACCCCGACGTGCTCTTCGGGCCGGGCTGCGTCTACCCGGCCGCCTCGGTGGGGCGCTTCGCCTCGCACTGGCGCCTGCCGCTCATCACGGCCGGGGCCGTGGCCACGGGCTTCAGCCACAAGCGGGAGCACTACGGCACCACGGTGCGCACCGGGCCCTCGGCGCCCCAGCTCGGCGCCTTCGTCTCGCAGCTCCA
The DNA here is from genome assembly GCF_009764565.3 of Dermochelys coriacea. Lineage (NCBI taxonomy): Eukaryota > Metazoa > Chordata > Testudines > Dermochelyidae > Dermochelys > Dermochelys coriacea. Next base: position 959,486 of record NC_050072.1, read on the forward strand.
CGCGCACTTCAACTGGAGCGCCCGCGCCGCGCTGCTCTACGCGGACCACAAGACCGACGACCGGCCCTACTACTTCACCATCGAGGGCGTGTACCAGGAGCTGCAGGAGGCGCTCAACCTCACCGTGCGCTACCACATCTACGCGCCCGACGAGGGCGGCGCGGACGCGGCCATCCACTTCATCCGGGCGAGCGGGCGCGGTGAGTGCGCGGGGCCGGGCGCAGCGGCCGGGGTGCGCGGGGCAGGGCGCAGCGGCCGGGGTGCGCGGTGAGTGCGCGGGGCAGGGCGCAGCGGCCGGGGTGCGCGGTGAGTGCGCGGGGCAGGGCGCAGCGGCCGGGGTGCGCGGGACTCTGCGCACTCATGGCTCGTTCCCCGTTTTGCTCTCTGGGTGGGCACTGGGGGCGCGCGCAGCCCTTTGGAAATTGGGCGGAGTGTCCGCGCAGGAAGTACCGCCGGGCGCACTGGGGCATCAGCGGAGCAGGAGGCATCGCCGCGCCCGGAGGAGTCTCGGGACCAGCCCGGGGTTCCGCCCGGTGCCCAGCCACCGGCCACGCCTTGGTCTCCTCCACGCTCCATGGCACCTGCCCCGGCGCCATCCCCGCCCCGGCACAGGGCACAACCGCAGGAGGCAGCCCTTGCCCGGCCCGCTGCGAGGGGCAGTCCCGGGCCGGCGCAGCCCCCGCCGCCCCCAGTCCAGAAGCACCAGCCGCCCAGCTCTCTTCGGGCTCCGGGTTGGACCCAGCCTGCCCGGCGCTGTGGCCATCCGGCGGTCTCGGGGGCGGAGTGGGGGCAAGCGGCCGAGTCGCACGGGGGCAAGGAGCGGGGAGCCGGGGCAGGCGCCTGTTGCTCCCAGCCTGGAGCGAGGGCGGCTCAGCTCTGGGGGGGGCCTGCGGGGGGGGGGCGCAGCGGCTCCGGCCGAAGAGTAAATGGAGCTGCGGGGTGGGGCGGGGCCAGCAGAAGCCAGGAGAGACCCTAGTGCCTCCTGGACTGAGCCCTGTGCTCAGGCAGGGGGGTGAGACCAGCCAGAGGGGAACGAGCTAGCCAGGAGCCCCCAGCCCCGGGCTGCGTCCTACAGGAACTGCACCCCCTCTGGCGCAGCCCACCCCCCCATAGGCTTTGTAGGCCTGGCTCCGGTGTGGGTTCCCGGGCTGGCTCCGGGGCACTGGGTGGGACTTGATTATTATTTGTGATAAGAAAAGGAGGACTTGTGGCACCTTAGAGACTAACAAATTTATTAGAGCATAAGCTTTCGTAAGCTACAGCTCACTTCATCGGATGCATTTGGTGGAAAAAAAACATTTCCACCAAATGCATCCGATGAAGTGAGCTGTAGCTCAGGAAAGCTTATGCTCTAATAAATTTGCTAGTCTCTAAGGTGCCACAAGTACTCCTTTTCTTTTTGCGAATACAGACTAACACGGCTGCTACTCTGAAACCTGTTATTTGTGATAGCAGCACTTAGACCCCGGCCGAGATCGGGGCCCCGTCGGGCCGGGCGCCGCCCAGACCCCGGCCGAGATCGGGGCCCCGTCGGGCCGGGCGTCGCCCAGACCCCGGCCGAGATCGGGGCCCCGTCGGGCCGGGCGCCGCCCAGACCCCGGCCGAGATCGGGGCCCCATCGGGCCGGGCGCCGCACTGATACAGAGCGAGAGACAAGCAGACGGGAGGGGACAGCACGGTAGTGGCAAAGGACATGCTAGTGCCATGCTGAGGGTGGGGTTTGGCCTGGGCAGAGCTTGGGGAAGGCAACATGGGCTAAAACCCCCTGGCAGGGAGTGGCCGAGCAGTGCCAATCTCTGAGCTGTCATGCGCCCTTTGGGCCAGGCTGGGCAGTGTCACCTTCTCCGGCCCCAGCACGGTCCCCAGGAGGGGCAGCTGCGAGGCAGCAGAGCGGAGCTGGAAACAAGTGCGTGACTTTTCCCGGCAGATGGACGGAGCTGGGATTCCAGGCCCGGGTGATGGGGGAGGGGGCTGGGGGCTGCGCCAGCCTGCTGATGGATTGATAAAGCTGCCGCCCGCCTGGGGAGGTGGCCCTGGGAGAGCGGCTATATTGGGAGCAGGAGGAAATGGAGAGGATTACAGAGCAGCTGGAGCCCAAGGGCAGCCTGAGGCTGGTTCATTATTGATGAGAAGGGGTTATTGATTCCGGAGGCAGCTGCTCGGCTGCTGGCTAATGGATCCTAAGATGCTGTGTCATTAAGAAGGGCAGGGAGTCAGGGATGCTGGAGCCGGCGTGGCTGGTGGGCGCTTCGCTCTGCTCCCAGGGAAGCCTGGCCACAGCAGGAGTGGGGCATGGGGCAGTTGGTGCTTCGCACTGGCGCCTGCCCCGTGTGTTGAGCCTGGGTGCCCCCTGTGCTGCCCCACACTCATGCCGGGGCAGGTGGGTGCGGGCCCAGGCTGGAGACGCAGTTCTGGTCTCAGTTATTGCTGCTGAGTGTTAGGAACTGGGAGCTGCAGTGACCTGGCCCTTGGGGGGGGGGGGGGGCTTTGCATCCCTGAGAGCATGAGGCCCCTGAATTTAGCGGAGGGTCTGAATGCTGGGCCCGCAGGGCCCGACGCTCAGATCAGGGAGGGGTCAGTGACTCAGCCCTCACACCAGTGCCAGGGCTCTGTGACTGATGATGGGCAGTTGGGCCAGGCCAGAGGAGGGGGCTTAGGGGTGGTCCAGTGGCCAGGGCACTCGCCAGGTGCTGGAGACCCCTGCTAAGTCCCTGCTCCAGGGATGGGTTAGTTATTTATGTGGGTGGCAGCGACTGACTGGCCCCATTGCTTGGGGTGGGGAGATAGCACAGCCAGGTTGCCTCTGTTCATCGTGCTCTGAGTGCCCAGCGTCTCCCATGTCCCTGGTGAATGTCCTAAGCACTGCACTTGGGGCTAGAAGGGAGCTCCCGCTCCACCCCACTCATTGTGGGGCCAGCAGGCCTCAGCTTGGGCTAAAGGGCCTGAGATCAACCTGAGAAGTGCTGGGCTGAGATGGAAGGTGGGCCTTAGGCCGGAGCTAGTGGATCCCTGCCTGGGAGCGATACTGGCATCGGGACCCTGCACCCTCCTGGCTCCTTCCAGCGCCCAGCCCTGTGCCAGAGCCTGGCATCTCCCCCTTCCCGCAGCCGCCTCGCCTCTGCTGCCCTGCTCCAGCCCCTGGGTGCGGCCCCCTCCCCCCCACATGGGCGTGGGCATGCCTGTGTGCAGGGGCTTGGCCTGCAGCACCCTGTGACATTCCTGCCGCAGCCTCCTCCACCGGCTTGCTCAATCCCAGGGCCTGCTCGTGGGCTGGGGGAGGCCCTGGCTGCTCCTCGCCTCTGGCCCCCCTGCTGGGGCAAGGGGCCCCCTTGGGGAGGGGATTTCAGCTGGCAGGCTGGGGACTGTGGGCAATGCTCCGGCCTGGCTGGGGAGAGCAGCCTGGCTGTCCCGTTCCTGTCCAGGGAGGCGCCGGCAGGGCAGCCGCTCTGTTTCCAATTAGCGCCGGAATCCAGGGACCTGTACATTCCTGCCGCTGCCGCAAACCCAAACATGTTTTCACCCCGCTTGGAGCCTGGTGGCTTTGGCCAGGGATCCCCGGCTGCGCCAGGCTCTGCCCCATGTGAGTGTCAGGACTCCTGGCCCCAGGGCGGGGGCTGAGCCAAGGGGCACAGCTCAAAGCAGGCTTCCCCCAGCAGTTTTCTGCCCCGCCCAGAGGAGCCCACAGAGTAGCCGGGGCCAGTTTCGAAGACTGTCCCCCATCAAAGGCAGGCCCAGGGCCGGGCGAGGCACTGTCTGGGGCAGAGGGGCTGGGCCGGGGGATAAGAGGAAGAGGGGCAGGTGGGGGCTGAGTTCTGGAGATGCCAGAGCAGGGGATGGGGGTCATGCGTGAGGCTGGAGCAGTGGGAAAGGGCAGGTTCCCACTTTGCTACTGGAGCACTTGCTGGGGTCAGCCTTGTACGTGGGGCTGGCTGGAGGCCTGCAAGGGGAGCAGTGCCCAGCATGTGGGGGGCTGGTGAAGGGGTTTGACTGGAGGTCTGTGTGGGGGTGGCTGGCACATGGGTCTCACTGAGGATGTCTGTGGGGCTGGTTGGATTCTATGGGAGCTAGCTAGAGGTGTGGGGGGCTGGTTGGATGGCTGGGGACATGCGGGGATGGGGAGGGGCTGGCTGGTTGGGGGTCACATTGATGTATATCACTTTTTCTCCTGTAAGATCATACAAGTCTCTGCAGGGGGTCCCCCTCGTCCCCCACCCTAGGGATTGAACCTCCCTGCCGGCCACCCTAAAAATGGCACTTTCATTCTCCATGGGCACTTAGCAAAGGGGGGACAGGCAGGGCCATAAGCTCTGGTCTGGGTGTGCCGAGAGAGAGGAGCTGGGCGAGGGGTAGGGCGGGGGGACGGTTATGAACCCTGGGGACGAGTGTCCAAGGGCTGAGGTGGGTTCTCCCGCAGTAACTGTTTTTTCACTCAGGATGGGATGGGTTGCAAAGAGATCTGCTCCTGGCGCCTCTGTCCCAAGTTCTACGGGGGTCAGACCAGGGGGGCACAGGGGTCCCGCTGCCCTTGGCATGGCTGACCCTGGGAAGGGGCCGTGGGAGGATTTCCATGTTCTGGCTCTTGGCTAGTACGACATGCAGCAACAGGCCTGTCATGCTCCGGCACCATCGGCTCTCGGGCCGCAGCCTGAGGTGGGGGAGGGAGAGAGAGTGTGCATGTGAGGGTGTGCGGGTGCATGCATGCGGGGATGTGCCGGTGGGGTGTGCGGGTGGGTGCATGCGGGTGTGTTTCCACCCTGCTGGAAAGGTGTGTTCCTACCTCGAGTTCCATTCGCGGTGCTGACTCGGCTCTGTGGCATTTAACCAGGCTCAGCAGCCTGAGTTACACCCTGTGGGGCAGCCTGGGCTAGAACTCGGTGAGCCACAGACCAGGTCTGCGCTGCTCTTGTGACCGAATTAGGATTCTTTTTTGCAGTGAAGAGGCATGTTGAGTGACAGCCAGGGTGGGGGGCTGTGGGCAAGAGTGGGGGGAGGGCTGTGGGTGAGAGCAGGGGGCGGGTGATGGGCTGTGGGGACCGGGTGCCAGGGGAGAAGGAGCCAGGTGAACTTTCCATTCTTCCCCAGTGAGCTGCCTGTCCCCCACCCCTGTCCCCTCACCTTCACTCCCTCTGCTGGTCCCCAGGTAGCTTGTGGGTGGGGGCAGGTCTGGTCCAGGGATCCCTAGTGCCATGAGTGCCGTGCACTGGGGAGCTCAGGGCATGGAGGCGAGCAGGTTCGGGACATTGGACTCCGTCCGGGGCAGCCCTGAATGTAACATGGGATGGGGTCGCTGGAGTCAGCATCCTAGGGACCAGTCTGACCATCTGGGGCTGCCCGAGCTCCAGCATTTCCTGGCCAGAGACACCCCCGCAAGCCGCAAGGAGCCAGAGCACAGCTGCAAGAAGAGATGCCCCATCTGGGTGCAAGAGTGACGGAGAATCCCCCCATCTCCATGTTAGCTCTTCCCAGGCGTTGTGCCCCTCACTAGCATGCTTCTGGCTGGGTTTGCCCAGTGCCAGCTGCCGGCTTGGGCACTGCCCTTGTCTGCCTGTGCCCTGAGTGCGCTCCCTGGCCGAGGGGCTGACAGGTCGAGGTTATGTCGCAGCTGAGCCATCCCTTCAGCACTCTCACCGACAGGCCGAGTTCTCCACTGTCCCCATCCTCCAGGGAGCGGGATTCCCAGGCTGGACCCATCCCATGATGGGCTCCTGGCGCTGTGTGCTGGGTGTGGGGCTGCCCCTGCAGAGCTGAGACACAGTTTGTCCACTGCTCCCCATAGGGATTTCCATACACACCCCTGAATTTCCCCAACCCCGCCCACCCCCCAGTTTTGTGAACTAGTTACATTCAGTGTTGCCAATTTAGTGATTGTTTGGAAATTTGAATTGAAATTAAAACATTAATACACACTTTAAAAGCATACAGTGTATGATAAAATACACGTATCTGAAAAAGTATCATAGATTTGAAAAGTATGAACATAGACTAGCTTCCTTATACAGCTGTTGTTTTTTATGACAATGTCCGTGATGTTGGCCAACCTAATAATTTCAAATGATGATTTGTAAGCAAAGTCTATATGAGCTCTCTGTGACGGGTTGGGTCACAGAAACCCCCTTGGGAACAGCCACCTGATGTGCTGGGACTACCTCTGAGCCCATTTTCCCTGGCAGCCTGGGACTTCAGTGCCCTGCCTGGTTTGAGCCAGACACACCAGCCTGCTATAAACACAGACCCAGGTCTAAACCATGTCCCTCAAAAACTGCAGGCTTAACTGAAAACAGCTTATGAAGTGTTCCTGTCTCCAGCACTCAGATACCCAACTCCCAATGGGGTCCAAACCCCAAATAAATCTGTTTTACCCTGTATAAAGCTTATACAGGGTAAACTCATAAATTGTTCACCCTCTGTAACACTGATAGAGAGATATGCACAGCTGTCCCCCCCCCCCCGGGTATTAATACATACTCTGTGTTAATTAATAAGTAAAAAGTGATTTTATTAAATACACAAAGTAGGATTTAAGTGGATCCAAGTTATAGCAGACAGAACAAAGTGAATTACCAAGCAAAATAAAATAAAACATGCAAGTCTAAGCCTAATACAGTAAGAAAGCTGAATACAGATAAAATCTCACCCTCAGAGATGTTTCAATAAGCTTCTATCACAAACTGGACTTCCTCCTAGTCTGGGCCTAATCCTTTCCCTGGGTACAGTCTTTGTTCCAGCTCAGGTGGTAGCTAGGGGATTTCTCACGACTGCCGCCTCCTTTGTTTTGTTCCACCCCCTTATATAGCTTTGGCACAAGGTGGGAATCCTTTGTCCCTCTCTGGGTTCCCATCCTCCTTCTAAATGGAAAAGCACCAGGTTAAAGATGGGTTCCAGTTCAGCTGACATGATCACATGTCACTGTAAGTTTTCATTACCCACTTGCCTGCACAAGTAAAGACTTACATGTAAACAGAGCCATCAAAATTCCAGACCACCATTAATGGCCCACTCTTTGCATAGTTACAATAGGCCCTCAGAGTTATACTTCACATTTCTAGTTTCAGAAACAAGAATGATACATACATACAACTAGGATGACCACACGCAATAGATTATAAGCTTTGTAATGATACCTTACAAGAGATCTTTTGTATGAAGCATATTCAAGTTACATCATATTCACACTCATTAGCATATTTTCATAAAATCCTATAGAGTGCAGTGTCACACTCTCCTTGACAACTAGTGATAAGCTGGGGGCTGGAGGGGAAAAGGCTTCAGGACCAGATGTATTTACATTCACACCTCATCTACCGAGGTATCCAGCAAACAGAGCTGTGTTGCCCAAGTGATAGATTTTGGCTGGGGTTGGGTTACAAATCACTTGAATGCGAGGGAGGGGGGGCGGAGGTAATGAAATGTTATGAGTATTGTATGAGTAAAGGGCAGTAGAACTGTACTTAGCCTGTGTTGATTGAGGGCAGAGAGAGAGAGGGTGGGGACAGGTGTTTTGCTTGATGGTCTGCCTGAGTCACAAGTACTATTGGACCTGCCCCGCTCCACTGTTTAAAGACAGAGCTGATTAGGCTCCATAGATAGTCTTTTCTTTCATTAAGTGACCACTACAGCTGAAATCACTGATAATCGGGTCTAAGTGCTTAGACCGGCTGTGGGACAGTGTTTGTGTGGAAGAGACGGCCCAGTCTGCACTAGCCGCGAGGTTCCCCCACTGAGAGCTCAGCTGAAATCACTAAGAGCCGGTGGAACCTCAAGAGACCAACTCGCAGAGGTCACAGTGGCAGGTGGCAGCAGAAGGTGACGGCGCAGGGCCATTGGCAACAGAGCGATGGAGTGAACGGCACAATGAACAGCAGTGGCCAGAGAGAACAGTAAACAGCTGGAGGAATAAACAAGGTGCCTTCTTGCCCCCACCTGGGAGGTGAATTCATGTGAAAGCACCTCTGAACTCTGAGTCTCCACTGACCAAGGACAACACTGGTGAGTGGGGTGCGGTGGAGGGAAAAGTGAGGGACACATTAAATAAACATTTGTTTGTTGGACTATATTTTAGTGAATTGGGTTCAGAATGCTGGATTTGTGACTGGAAATGGAAACTTATGTACATATGTTTCCTAGTAGGCCAAGATTTTTAAAATAAATTGTATGCCAAGGCTGTTATCTCACCTTGTTGCTATCTTGAGAGGTCATCATGTTGCAGCGTTTCTGTACTAAACATTTTTATTGTTATAATTATTTTTTACATAAGAATGACCATAATGGATCAGACCAATGGTCCATATAGCCCAATATCCTGTCTGCCGATAGTGGTCAAGGCCAGGTGCCCCACAGGGAATGACCAAAACAGGGCAATCATCAAGCAATCCATCCTCTGTTGCCCATTCTCAGCTTCTGGCAAACAGGCTAGGGACACTCGGAGCATGGTGTTGCATCCGTCCCCATCCTGGCTAATAGCCACTGATGGACCTATTCTCCAGGAATTTATCTAGTTCTTTTTTTAAACCTGTTATAATTTTGGTCTTCACAACATCCCCTGGCAAGGAGGTCCACAAGTTGACTTTATGTTGTGTGAAGAAATATTTCCTTCTGGGTTTTTTTAAACCTTCCTGCCTATTAATTTCATTGCATGACTGCTAGTTCTTGTGTTATGTGAAGGAGTAAATAACACGTCCTTATTCACTTTCTTCACACTGGTCAAGATTTTATAGACCTCTATCATATCCCCCTTTAGTCATCTCTTTTCTAAACTGAAAATTCCTAATCATTTTAATCTCTCCTGTTTCATGCCCCTAATCATTTTAGTTACCTATCTCTGTACCTTTTCCAATTCCAATATACCTTTTTTGGGATGGGGTGACCAGATCTGCACGCAGTATTCAAGATGTGGGCGTTCCATGGGTTTATATAGAGGCAACATGATATTTTCTGTCTTATTATCTCTCCCTTTCTTAATGATTCCCAACATTCTGTTAGCTTTGTTGACGGCCACTGCACATTGAGTGGATGTTTTCAGAGAACAATGACTCCAAGATCTTTCTTGAGTGGTAACAGCTAATTTAGACCCCATCATTTTATATGTCTAGTTGGGATGATGTTTTCCAGTGTGCATTACTTTGCATTTATCAACATTGAATTTCATCTGCCATTTTGTTGCCCAGTCACCCAGTTTTGTGAGATCCCTTTGTAACTGTTCACAGTCTGCTTTGGACTTAACTATCTTGAATAGTTTTGTATCATCTGCAGTTTTTGTCACCTCACTGTTTACCCCTTTTCCCAGATCATTTATGAATATGTTGAATAGGACTGGTCCCAGAATAGACCCCTGAGGGACACCACTATTTACCTCTCTGCATTCTGAAAACTGATAATTTATTCCTACCCTTTGTTTCCTATCTTTTAATCCATGAGAGGACTTCCCTCTTATCCCATGATGGCTTACTTTTCAAAAGTCAATTTAAATTAAATAATTTTTTAAAAAAATTGTATTTGTTTTAGAAATCTAGAACTGTTATGTGTTTTGGTGTATTTTGCATTATCCTTATGTTAAATTTGCATTATCCTAACAAAACATTTAATTTATTCATCTCTCTTATATGTTGCAGGTCAAAGTGAAAATAAAAAGACAAAAAACAATGCAACAGTTTTTCCACTCAAAGGCCTCAAAAGCCAACCAAGATGAAGAACAGGTCAAGAGCCAAGAATATATCAACATGTCATCTGAAGGTTCAAGTGGTGTATCTACATCCGACCAGCCTGAAGCACAAATACAGCTACCTACTGAAGAAACAATGTCTCCAAAACCTAAAGGCAGTTCCCGATGTTTGTCGGTCAAAGTGTTCCCATTTATTGAAGTTACAAACGATGGCTACTGGTGCACCTCTTGCAAAAAAGCTTACGAAGAAGGAAAGCTTCCCAATGCTATAATTGGTAAAAGTGGAGGAGCTTGGTTTGTCAGACTGATCAGCAAAGCGAATGCTGACAAACTACGTGAAAAGGCTGCAAAACACCAGGCCTGTAGAGTGCATCAACATGCAGAAAGCCTTATAAGCCCAGTTTCAAAGTCAATTTTAGAAGTACTTAATGAGGCTGTTAAGAATGCTGGAGACACAACACAGTTCATGCGAACAAACATGGCTGTGGTATCATACTTTCTATTTAATCAAGAGATACCACACACTACAAACTGGAGGCCAATGTTAAGTGCATTGTCTCTTGTTCATCCTGAAGTTGAACACTGGTTCCGAACAAGACTAGCAAATGCTCACTATCTTTCTGTAGGAAACTCAACTGACTGGCTAGAAGCATGTGGTGCAACAGTGAAAGACTCAACAGTTGAAAAAGTGAAGAACTCTCTCACCACGTTCAAAAAATTTGCTATGTGGCTGATGAATGCACCGATGCAAATGGGCATTGTGACAAAGCGGGACTGTTCTTAATGTTTCCTCTGAATATTGTGGGGGGGGCCTCAGTTTCCCCTAGGCAGTTCTTAAGTATCTAGGTGGTGGGATAAGGGTGTATGATCCTTGCAGAGCCCTAGAGGGCAGGTGTGTGCAGGGGTCTGGACACAGAGAATGGCCGACACCCTGTTTCCTGCAACTGATGGCCTGGGCCCTTCCCTCCTGCAAGGTGAGAGCTAAAGGGTTGGAGAACAAAGGAATCCGGTGAAAGGGACAAAGCCGAGAGGAAGAGGGGGCAGGAGAGAGTTTCAGTTTGGGGCTGGCTGGGGACATGGAGTGAAGTACAGACGGGGTTGTCTGGCTCACTGTCCCCCAAAATGGACCCAGCTGAGGGGTCCTGTTCTCTGCACCTACAAGCTCTGTGTCAGACCATGTTCCTGTCGTCTAATAAACCTTCTGTTTTCCTGGCTGGCTGAGAGTCCCGTCTGACTGCGGAGTTGGGGGGCAGGACCCTCTGGCTTCCCCAGGACCACGTCTGGGCGGACTGGCTGTGGGAAGCACACGGAGGGGCAGAGGATGCTGAATGCTCCGAGGTCAGACCCAGGAAGGGGGAAGCCGGGTGAGCTGTGTATCCTGCAGACAGGCTGCTCCCAGACAGGAGACTTTCCCAGAGTCCTGCCTGGCTTCGTAGGGAGCAGTTCCAGAGCATCGCCCGGGGACTCCGTGACAGGCATCAAGTATTAAGTCATTGTGTACGTTATCTTGAGGTCAGCGATAGGCCAGTAGATGCATTTCTAGATGTTCAAGTTATAGAAGGCACATCGGCTGCATCTGTGACAACCCACATCCTTAGAAGAATTAAATGCTTGTCAATTGGACCCCAAAGAGATAGCTGCTTGTGCATTTGATGGAGCTGCAAACTTCTCTGGAAGACATGGTGGAGCACAAGCTTTGCTCAGAGAAAAATGTAACCCTAGTCTCTCCTATACACACTGCAGAGGCCATCTACTCCAACTAGCACTAGTATGAGCTTCAGACTCTTCAAAAGACATTAAAAAAGCTATACATTTAATGTCTTCATTATATTCTTTTTTCAGCAAGAGTCCAAAAAAACTGAATATTTTGGAAACAAATAGAAGATACACTGGGACTGAAGTTCAAATTAGTCCAACCTGGGAAAACCTGCTGGCTTTCTCATGAGCGATCCTTGGCTGTTGTCTTAAAATTACTCCAGCTGTTAATACTGGCTTTGGAAAGTTCTACCAAGATGGGATGGAGCCAAGTAGTGAGGCTGGTGGATTACTTTTGCTACTACGTTCAGAGAAGACTATTTCTATTCTCTCTCTTGTAAGTCTACTGTTGAAATCACTTGGGTCATTAAACAATGCCATCCGAGCATCTGCTACAACAGTAGTAGATCTTTGTCCAGCAACAGAAGCTACATTTGGATCAATCAGAGAGCCATCCATTGAAAAAGTACTGGAAGAAGCAAAGACTTCAGTCCAGAAGTTGACTAATGAAGGCATTTATATTGAATCCTTAAGTGAAAAGGACAAGAAGTGTTTGTTAAGCCAACTGAAAAAGTACACAGACTTGATTCTTAAAAATCTACAACAGCGACTTCTAGATTCTACTCAACATCTACGTAGCTTTTACAGATCCCTGTCCTATAAAACACCGACAGTTGAGTGGAGTGAGGCACTAGCAGCAATGGGGCTGCCGTGTGCTCAGGAGAGAATAGAGAATTTGAACACAGAGTGGAATATCGTACAACGAATGAATGAAGATTTGACTTCAACTTCTTTTTTATCATCACTAGTGGCTCGACCCAACCTTTGTGCTCTGTTTCCTGGGCTGAAAGAAGTAGGAATTCATCTCTTGCTACTCCCAGTCACAACAGCTGCAGTTGAGCGCTCTTTTGCCTCATTGAATAGAATTTTGTGTTTTGAAAGAAGTCGCCTTCTGCCTGATCATGTGAATGAACTAATGAGCATATCAATTGAAGGACTGGAAGTACTGGACACACGAGAAGCCACCAAAGATGAACGCATTGCATTCAAGAAGTTCATTAACAGAGTTGTGCAAAATTATAACAAGAAACCAAGAAGGATGTAGACGTCGTGCTTCATAAAAGGCTTGAGTAGCCAACTTTAATTTGTGTGATGATTTTAAAACGCGAGTTAAATCTAATGAAATGGTCATGAAACATTTTTCAGTTTTTACTATCGTGCCATATAGCCTACCTTCACCCTCACGGTCTCACCCCTCTGCGGCCTTGACACCCCCTCCCCGGTAAATTCGAACACTCCCCCAATTTCAATTACTGGCGAAAACACTGGCTCCCCAGACGTTGGTCTATCTCTGCTGGGAGATTCCCCGGCAGGCGGTGGGGGCCACTCAGGGCAGGGGTAGAGCCATATTGGCTGGGTGAAGGGTCTTGCCCCACCCAGCAAGGGCAGTGGCCCTGACCAGGCACCAGCCCCTTTGCCTCTGCTACTTGCAATAGTCTGACTAGCCTTGTTGGCACTGCAAGTAACACACCCAGCATCAGCCACACAGCACTGGGCCAGGTGGGCAGGGGCCTGGTGCTGCGGGGGATTACGCCTTCCTCTGGAGCAGCAGTTCTCAACCAGGTGTCTGGGGCCGCCCAGATAAACCAGAGAGCAAGGCCGGAGTTAGACACACTGGGGCTCAGGATAGAAAGCCGAAGCCCGAGCCCCACCACCCAGGGCTAAAGCCGAAGCCCGAGCAACTTGGCTCTGCAGGGCCCCAGGCAATTGCCCTGCTTGGTACCCCTAACATTGGCCCTGGCATTTAGCAATTGTTGTGCCACAGGTGGGCCGGGCAGTTTGTATCGCATGTTAGGGGGGAGGAGGGATAGCTCAGTGGTTTGAGCATTGGCCTGCTAAACCCAGGGTTGTGAGCTCAATCCTTGAGGGGGCCATTTAGGAATCTGGGGTAAAAATTGGTGATTGGTCCTGCTTTGAGCAGGGGATTGGACTAGATACCTCCTGAGGTCCCTTCCAATCTTTTTAGAATCCTAGAATATCAGGGTTGGAAACCCCTGGGCTAGGGCATCAGGCACTGGCTGGCTGAGTCGTCTGGGGCCTGGCACAGCCTGTGTTCCCAAGCATGTGGGGCTGCAGTGCTGCCCCACTCAGAGGCCGCTCGTGCTGAGCGGGCGCCGAATACAGCGAACGAACACCAGGAGCACCGAGCATTGGGGGGTCGACGGAGGAGCCCCAAGCTCCGGGCTGCAGACAGCCCTGGAGATCTGGGGAGATCTGGCCCTGGGTGCTCTAGGCTGAGGGTGCCAGGAGAAGGGCTGGGCTGGGCTGGGGAGGAGACATGCTGGTGCTTTGGGACTGGCCGGCTCTTGTCAGGGTCCAGTTCATTCTCCCCTCAGCCCTGGCTGCATCTCTCCCCCTGAATGGTCACAGAGCCTCTCTATGTGTGCCTGACACAGGCACCTGGGAGCCACCGACTTTCTGGGGAACCAGCTATTGGAGGCTGGGGCTGGGGTGCAGCTGGCTGGTCCCTGTGCGGGGAGTGGATTAGCCAGGGAAGGTCTGGCTCAGCCAGCGAGAGGCTGCTGGGAAGGTGTTGGCAACGACCCCCAACTGGAGGGGTGACTCTCCTTGGTAGGGGGCGGAGGGGCTGTCCCGGGGGGCGTGGGTGACGCTCATTGGGGGGCTGACCGGGGGGTGATTCAGGGGCACGTTGGGGCCGTTCCGGGGGGGGTGACTGTCACGGAGTCTCAGTGGGAATGGCTCTGGATGAAGTTAGATGACTCTGGGGCAGCGTCTCAGGGCACCCTCACCAGGGCAAGGAGCCTGCTTGGCTTCAGCACCTCCTGGGTCTGACCTTGGAGCGTTCAGCCCCCTGCTTCCCCCAGGAGCTCCCTGCAGCGAGTCCCCCTATACAGGACGCTGGGGAGCCTCACCCCCCCCTCCAAAGGGCTCTGCCCCCCAATCCACAGCCAGCAGTGACCCAGCCAGCATGTGACACATGGCGTGCGGATGTCACAGAGTCCCCGGGCGATGCTCTGGAACTGCTCCCTATGAAGCCAGGCAGGACTCTGGGGGAGTCTCCTCTCTGGGAGCAGCCTGTCTGCAGGACACACAGCTCACCCGGCTCCCCCCTTCCTGGGTCTGACCTCGGAGCATTCAGCATCCTCTGCCCCCCGTGCGCTTCCCACAGCCAGTCCGCCCAGGCGCGGGTCCTGGGGAAGCCAGAGGGTCCTGCCCCCCAACTTCACAGTCAGACGGGACTCTCAGCCAGCCAGTAAAACAGAAGGTTTATTAGACGACAGGAACATGGTCTAACACATGAAGTGAGCTGTAGCTCACGAAAACTTATGCTCTAATAAATTTGTTAGTCTCTAAGGTGCCACAAGTACTCCTTTTCTTTTTGCGAATACAGACTAACACGGCTGCTACTCTGAAACAGAGCTTGTAGGTGCAGAGAACAGGACCCCTCAGCTGGGTCCATTTTGGGGGGCAGTGAGCCAGACAATCACGTCTGCACTTCACTCCATGTCCCCAGCCAGCCCCAAACTTACTCCCCCTCCAACCCCCTCCTCCTCTGGGCTTTGTCCCTTTCCCAGGCCAGGAGGGCACCTGATTCCTTTGTTCTCCAACCCTTTAGCTCTCACCTTGCAGGGGGGAAGGGCCCAGGCCATCAGTGGCCAGGAAACAGGGTGTCGGCCATTCTCGGTGTCCAGACCCCTGCCCACACCTGCCCTCTAGGGCTCTGCAATGATCTTACACCCTTATCCCACCACCTAGAGACTTAAGAACTGAGGCATCCTCACAATATTCAGAGGAAACATTAAAAACAGTCCCACTTCGTCACAGGGGAACCCAGCGTAGAGCAAAGCTTGTTAGTTCAGAAACTAGGAGCATTCAGCAAAGCCCATCTTGGGAGGCTCCAGAGCCCAGGGCTCCCCCCATCCCCGCTGAGTCCCAACACAGGAGACTGACCAGCTTACGGCAGCACAACCTCTGTCAGGCCCAGCTGCCCCCCTCCGGGCATTGTCTCTTTCCCGGGCAAACAGCAGGTCACCTCACTTGGCCTCCACCTCTCTCTTTGTTCTCTAACATCTCCAGCTGATTCTTGCAGGGGCCTGCTCTGGCCATCAGTTGCCCGGATACAGGTTGTCAGCCATTCTCTGTCTCAGGCAGCCAGTCGGTGTCACACTTGCCCTCTAGGGGCCTCTGCAATGATCACACACCCTTGTCCCGATGTGACGAAGCGGGACTGTTCTTAATGTTTCCTCTGAATAGTGTGTGGGTGCCTCAGTTTCCCCTAGGCAGTTCTTAAGTCTCTAGGTGGTGGGATAAGGGTGTAGGATCATTGCAGAGCCCTAGAGGGCAGGTGTGGGCAGGGGTCTGGACACAGAGAATGGCCGACACCCTGTTTCCTGGCCACTGATGGCCTGGGCCTTCCCCCCTGCAAGGTGAGAGCTAAAGGGTTGGAGAACAAAGGAATCCGGTGCCCTCCTGGCCCGGGAAAGGGACAAAGCCCAGAGGAGTAGGGGCTGGAGGGAGTTTCAGTATGGGGCTGGCTGGGGACATGGAGTGAAGTGCAGAAGGGATTGTCTGGCTCACTGCCCCCCAAAATGGACCCAGCTGAGGGGTCCTGTTCTCTGCACCTACAAGCTCTGTGTTAGACCATGTTCCTGTCATCTAATAAATCTTCTGTTTTACTGGCTGGCTGAGAGTCACGTCTGACAGCAGAGTTGGGGGGCAGGACCCTCTGGCTTCCCCAGGACCCCGCCTGAGCAGACTTGCTGTGGGAAGTGCACGGAGGGGCAGAGGATGCTGAATGCTCCGAAGTCAGACCCAGGAAGGGGGAAGCCGGGTGAGCTGTGTGTCCTGCAGACAGGCTGCTCCCTGACAGGAGACTCCCCAGAGTCCTGCCTGGCTTCGTAGGGAGCAGTTCCAGAGCATCGCCCAGGGACTCCGTGACACCTACCACCTACATACTTGAAAAAAGAAAAGGAGTACTTGTGGCATCTTAGAGACTAACAAATAAGGTGCCACCAATGCTCCTTTTCTTTTTGCGAATACAGACTAACATGGCTGTTACTCTGAAACCTAGATACTTGAGTAACACATAGGGGAAACTGAGGCACACACAGTATTCAGACAAAACATTAAGAACATTACCACTGCGTCACAGACTCATTGGGGTGTTCCGTGTGATAGGGTTTCCAACTTTCCAGTTCCTGAAAACCGGACACCCTGCTCTGACCCATCTCCCTGAGGCCTCACCCCCACTCACTCCTCTCCCCTCCAATCAAAACAAAAACACCTAAACCCCAAAGCAGGAATTATTGCAGGAAATTGCGTGTTTCCTACCCCCTCTTCCAATCTAAACCCTTATCACATGTTCTGAGGAAAGGGGGTGGTGAAGCTTTGCTGCAATACTTATCTTGGTATTTCTCAGGGTACTCTGGGAAGTGTCAAGGAGTTGCTCACTCCTACTGCATTAAGTACCATTACTTGTATCCCTACCACCACACTGCGCCAGAGACGCTGTGCGAACTAAGAGGGATGAGCCTGCTGCCATAACAATCCTTCAGCAGAGAACAGTTGGGATACTGAGAGTTACTACACAAGTACTGTGCGGCATGAAATATAAACACAGAAAATGCATTTCAGCAACAGACACCTGCTCTGATTCCCCCTCTCTCCTCTGTACAACGAAAGCAAAACAGGGACTTTTGCTGGCTGTATGTTCATTTTGGCTGAGAAATTCATTCTTGCCCCGTCCTCTATCCAAAGAGCCAGCACCCGAGCCCCACCTTCCCCGAGCTCACATTGAGAGCAGGTGACGCGTTCCTCTCTACAGAGATCTCTGTGCTGTGCAGAGAAAAGGTCCACGGCTCAACCAGGCAACTCCTGGAATAACCCCCCACAGGGTAGCAGGTATTTAGGACCCTCTTTAAGACACATCATTGAGGGAAGAATGTGGGGAGAAGGGAAGATACTGACTCTACTGAGCTAAACCTCAGCACCCTTCCCAAAAAAGGTTCCCAAAAAAGTCACAAACCTTTAAATAAACTCCAATACTGACACAACCCCCCCCCCCCACTCACACACACACTTATATACACACCAGAGGCGAGGATGCAGCACATAGTAATTCCAGGGTGTTGGGATCGGGCGGGGGGGGGCATTGTGGTATCTGTGTTCCTCTTGGGGAATGAGTGGCAGGGGAGCTGGCTCTAGGTCCTGTGCAGGGATAGGGGAGGGCTGCGTCGCCAGGGTGCGTGCCCAGGAAGGGGGATGAGGCTCAGAACCAAGCCGGCCCCATTGTGGGAGCGGGGCACACAGGGGTATTGCAGCCGCAGGGGCTGGCTGGGGACGCGGCAGCTCCAGACTCTGTGTGCAGGGTGTCGGCAGTGAAGTGAAACACTGCCAAGGGGTAGGTGCAGCCCCCCTGCCCGGGGCAGCAGGGACTTCCTTCCCCATGAGCTGCCCTGGGCAGGGGGCACTCTGCCCCAGCTACTCACCCATGCAAGATGGGAACTGGTGGCAGCGCAGCAGGGGCGCTGATGTGGGGGGTGGGGGTGGGTTTGCATAGGGAAGCTGGGCAGGAGCAGGGTGGGGAACCTGGGCTGCCCATCCCTGGCGCTGCTGCCCCTGCTCCCGCTGCTGGAGGAGGCTCCAGCTCGGGCACATGCTGGGAGGAGCAAAGTGGGGGGCACGGCCGCTTGCTGCCCCCGCTGCCAGCTCTGTGCCCGATCCCCTCACCTCCCTGCCCGCCAGTCTGCCTGCTTGGCCCCAACTGTTCTGGCACCCCTGCAGGCAGCAACCGGACTTTGGGTGTCCGGTCAGTGTTTCTGACTGGACACTGTCAGTGCCCTTTTTGACTGAACTTTCCGATCAAAAAAGGGGGCACCTGGCAACCCTAGGCCGTGTGGAGGAGCCATCCCTGGGGGCGGTTCTTGTTGGGGAGGGGATTGGGGTGTGGAGGATCTGTCATGGGGGGATGGCTCATTGGGGGGGTTGGGATGTGGAGGGGCCGACTCAGGAGGGTGACTCGTTGGGGGTGGGGTTGAGGTGCAAATGTGCTGTCCCAGGGGGGTGACTCATTGGGGGGTGACTTGTTGGGGGGGTTGGGGTGCAGAAGTGGCATCCAGATGGGGTGATGGAGCATTGAGGGTTTTTTGTGGGAGTGTAGTTGCCTTAAATAGAAAGGTAGATTGGGAACTTTCCCTGTCCCCAGCTCCCCCCACGAGGAGAAAGGAGGGAGCCCAATGAGACTGAAAGGAGGGAAATTGAAAATGGATCAAAGGAAACTCTTTCACACGGTGTGTAGTTGGCCAGTGGAACTCACTGCCACAGGATTTAATTGAGGCCAAACTTTTAACACGTTTCAAAGGGGATTGGCCATTCCTGAGCATTACAGCAATAGTCAGGGTGCAGTTAATGCTAACAGTTCTGGCAGGGAGATTAAACTTTGTTCTCAGGGCTTGAAGCCATCTCTAACTATTAGAGACCAGGGTGGGACCTGAGGTGAGGTACATAATCCCACACCTGCCACTGTAGGGTTGTTGCGCCTTCCTCTGGAGTATCTAGCACTGCCCATGGTCGGGGCCCAGGGCTGATAGGTGCCGGTTCAATCCTGTCTGGCAGTGCCCATGTGCCTGTGAACCCGTCCACGTGGTGGGGGTGGGCTCTGGGTACATTCCTCTGCTGATCTGGTGTGAGTGCTGCTTCGGCCCTGAGCCTCCTGCACTACTCTTCCATCAGGCTGGGCCGTCAGGGGTCAGGGCCCTGCTTCACATGGGGACCAGTCCCCCAGCTCTGTGCAGGCTCCCAGCTTTTCCTGCCTGGGACAGCTCTGAGTGTTCCCAGGGGGCCCGCAGCCCTGAGCTGCACGGCCGATCCCAGCTGGCCAGCCTCAGGAGAGCCCAGGCCTGGGGCTGTGAGGAGGGGCATGTGGTCGTGCTGTGAGCTGTGACTGATGCTTACGCTGTCCACCTGTCTCTGCCCCACAGCGACTGACACAGCCTGTCCCCCCTCCTCCACCTGTCTCTGCCCTGCAATGACTGACACAGCCTGTCCCCCCTCCTGCACCTGTCTCTGCCCTGCAGCGACTGACACAGCCTGTGCCCCCTCCTCCACCTGTCTCTGCCCTGCAGCGACTGACACAGCCTGTCCCCCCTCCTGCACCTGTCTCTGCCCCGCAGCGACTGACACAGCCTGTCCCCCCTCCTGCACCTGTCTCTGCCCTGCAGCGACTGACAGCCTGTGCCCCCTTCTCCACCTGTCTCTGCCCTGCAGCGACTGACACAGCCTGTGCCCCCTCCTCCACCTGTCTCTGCCCTGCAGCGACTGACAGCCTGTGCCCCCTCCTCCACCTGTCTCTGCCCTGCAGCGACTGACACAGCCTGTCCCCCCCTCCTCCACCTGTCTCTGCCCTGCAGCGACTGACAGCCTGTGCCCCCTCCTCCACCTGTCTCTGCCCTGCAGCGACTGACAGCCTGTGCCCCCTCCTCCACCTGTCTCTGCCCTGCAGCGACTGACACAGCCTGTCCCCCCTCCTCCACCTGTCTCTGCCCCGCAGCGACTGACACAGCCTGTCCCCCCTCCTGCACCTGTCTCTGCCCTGCAGCGACTGACACAGCCTGTGCCCCCTCCTCCACCTGTCTCTGCCCTGCAGCGACTGACACAGCCTGTCCCCCCTCCTGCACCTGTCTCTGCCCTGCAGCGACTGACAGCCTGTCCCCCCTCCTGCACCTGTCTCTGCCCCGCAGCGACTGACACAGCCTGTCCCCCCTCCTGCACCTGTCTCTGCCCTGCAGCGACTGACAGCCTGTGCCCCCTCCTCCACCTGTCTCTGCCCTGCAGCGACTGACACAGCCTGTGCCCCCTCCTCCACCTGTCTCTGCCCTGCAGCGACTGACAGCCTGTGCCCCCTCCTCCACCTGTCTCTGCCCTGCAGCGACTGACACAGCCTGTGCCCCCTCCTCCACCTGTCTCTGCCTCGCAGCGACTGACACAGCCTGTCCCCCCTCCTCCACCTGTCTCTGCCCCACAGCGACTGACACCCTATCATCCCCATTCTAATCTCCACCTGTCTCTGCCCCGCAGCGACTGACACAGCCTGTCCCCCCTCCTGCACCTGTCTCTGCCCTGCAGCGACTGACACAGCCTGTGCCCCCTCCTCCACCTGTCTCTGCCCTGCAGCGACTGACAGCCTGTCCCCCCTCCTCCACCTGTCTCTGCCCCGCAGCGACTGACACCCTATCATCCCCATTCTAATCTCCACCTGTCTCTGCCCCGTAGCGACTGACACAGCCTGTCCCCCCTCCTCCGCCTGTCTCTGCCCCGCAGCGACTGACACCCTATCATCCCCATTCTAATCTCCACCTGTCTCTGCCCCGCAGCGACTGACACCCTATCATCCCCATTCTAATCTCCACCTGTCTATGCCCCGTAGCGACTGACACAGCCTGTCCCCCCTCCTCCGCCTGTCTCTGCCCCGCAGTGACTGACACCCTATCATCCCCATTCTAATCTCCACCTGTCTCTGCCCCGCAGCGACTGACACAGCCTGTCCCCCCTCCTCCGCCTGTCTCTGCCCTGCAGCGACTGACACCCTATCATCCCCATTCTAATCTCCACCTGTCTCTGCCCCACAGCGACTGACACCCTATTATCCCCATTCTAATCTCCACCTGTCTCTGCCCCGTAGCGACTGACACAGCCTGTCCCCCCTCCTCCGCCTGTCTCTGCCCTGCAGCGACTGACACCCTATCATCCCCATTCTAATCTCCACCTGTCTCTGCCCCACAGCGACTGGCACCCTATCATCCCCATTCTAATCTCCACCTGCCTCTGCCCCATAGCGACTGACACAGCCTGTCCCCCCTCCTCCGCCTATCTCTGCCCTGCAGCGACTGACACCCTATCATCCCCATTCTAATCTCCACCTGTCTCTGCCCCGCAGCGACTGATACAGCCTGTTTCCCCTCCTCCGCTTGTTTCTGCCCTGCAGCGACTGACACTGCCTGTCCTTCCTCCTCCGCTTGTCTCTGCCCTGCAGTGACTGACACCTCATCACCCCCATTCTCTGCCCCGCAGCGACTGACACTGCCTGTCCCCCTCCTCTGCAGCAAACTGTCACTGCCCCTTCCCTCCCATCTCTTCCCCACAGTGACTGACACTGCCCTTGTGTTTCCCACCCCCACAGTCATCTACATCTGTGGCCCCCTGGAGATGTTGCACCGGATTATGAGGCTGGCCCAGCGGGAGAGCCTGACTAATGGCGACTACATCTTCTTCTATGTGGACGTGTTTGGGGAGAGTCTGCGTGCCAGTGCCACTCGCGACGCCTTGAAACCCTGGCAGAACAAACAGAGTCAGGACGTGGGCCTGCGTCAGGCCTTCCAGGTACCCCCCCGGGGCTGGGGCTTGGCTTGGGCCTGTCCCACGCCAGTCCCTGGGGAGTGACCCTCTAGGGTGTCAGCCCCCAGGCAGTCCCACAGCCTCCAAGACTCCAAAGCTGGGCCTTTGGGTGCACACGATCCCTGTCTCTCTCTGAGGCTCTGTAATAGAGTCAGCTGCCTCCAGAGCACCCCCTGAAGTGCTCAGTCTCTGCTTTCCCCTTCTCGGGGCTTCTTAAATGAGCACCACCCGGTCCAAAGAAAATGAAGCATTCCCTGCCTAGGATCTGATTGCCCCTGCCCCTCCAGCCCCAGCTCAGCATCTCTCTCATCATAAACTCAACTAGCAGACTTTCAAACAGAATGCCCACTCAGGCGGCCCTCCTCCCAGCTGCAGCCGGGCACAGTCCTGCCCCCCAGCACCTCCCACCTAGAGTGGGTTCTTCTCCACAGGGCCTTCCCCTCAGCTGCTGACTCGGGGCCCTGCAGGAGCCTCCTCAGGCCATGTCTACGCTACAGACTGCGGCTGGCGGACGGTACGCTGGCATGATGCCGCTGTAGTTGGTGCATCGCTCGTGCACACGCCTGCTGGGGTCCTGGCGCTGTGGCCATGCTCAGGGAGTGCTCCGTGGGTAGGTGTCCCAGCGTGAACTCGCATCATCCGGCATCATGCTGGCTTTTGGGAAATGGTGATGCGACATGGGGCAGAGATGACTTGTGCAGGGGTGACAGCAAGTCCCCAGCATGCGACGTCCTCCGAAATGCCATCCCTAGGCTGTATGTTTTGCACCTTTTTAAAAAGTCCCACAGACTCACCCAGCACTTCACAGTCTGCTGGCTCTGACAGGAGCTTGGAGCCTGCACAGCTCTGCCCTCTTATCAGACACACTGCAAACGTGGGACACACAAGCCTCCGGCGTTTGCAGAGCTGCAGGAAGAACCGCAGCAACAGGGAATGTGACGATTGCTGTGGGACGTACGAAAACCAGTTCAAGATTGTTGGTGGTCTTCACAGGACAGCTGCAGATGGTGGAGCGCTGCTTCTGGGCTGAGAAACAAGCAGTGACCGGTGGGATCTCATTGCAGTGCAGGTTTGGGACGATGAGCATTGGCACATTCCTGGATTTGTGTGCCGAGCTCACCCCAGGCCACCAGCGCAGTGGCACCAGAGCGAGAGCTGCACTGACCGTGGAGAAGCGAGTGGCGATTGCACTGTGGAAGCTTGCAACACCCCACTGCTGCCGGTCAGTGGGAAATCAGTTTGCAGTTGGAAAATGCACAGCGCAGGCCATTATCATGCAAGCTCCCAGGGCCATTAATCGTCTCCTGTTATGCAGGACCATGGCTCTTGGCAGCGTGTAGGACATAGTGGCTGGATTTACAGCTATGGGGTTCCCGAACAGTGGTGGAGTAACAGACAGCACGTATAGCTCTATTTTGGCCCCAGACCACCTTGCCACACAGCACATCAGCAGAAAGGGCTTTTCTGTGGTTGTGCAACGCTGGTGCACCACCGGGGACACTTCACCGACATCAGTGTTGGCTGGTCAGGGAAGGTGCCTGACGCGCACATGTTTAGAACACAGAACTGCTCAGAAAGCTGCAGGCAGGGACTTTCTTTCCCGACCAGTGGATGATCATTGGCGATGCTGAAATGCCAGTAGTGATCCTGGGGGACCCAGCCTACCCCTTACTCCTCTGGCTCATGAAGCTGTACACCGGCCACCTGGACAGCACCAAGGAAAGATGTGCCAGTGGAATGTGCTTTTGGTTAAGTGAAGAGACACTGGTGGTGTTTGCTCACAAAATTGGATCTCAATGAGAAAAACATCCCAATGGTTAGAGCTGTCTGTTGTGTCCTGCAGAATATCAGTGAGGCACTGGGGAGAAAGCTGCCGCTAGCATGGAGGGGGAGTGGCTGTCTGCTGAGTTTGACCAGCTAGACAGAAGGACTGTGAGAAGAGCTCAGTGCAGAGCTGTGCGGTTGGGGGAGGCCTTGAAAGAGCCCTTTACCAGTGAGCCAGAGCAATGTGGTGTGGGGGACAGTGCTCCACCTGGCCCTTACATGTTGGGGCTGTTAGGAATTGTGGGGGGGCTGGTGACCATTTCTGATTATAGCAGTTTGTCAGTGGACCTGTTCATTTGGCACTGCATGCTGTACCTTTATCATTATGACACTGTGTGTCGCCGAGCCCAAGAATTCTGGTGCCCTGGACAATAACAAGTTGGGGGTGCTTTCAGTAGCACTAGGCCTTCTGCATCACTTGTGGCTAAATAAAGATAAATGATATTCCCCAAATCAGATTTTATTGGGTACCAAAACCAGTGCATAGAAATGATGTGCAATTAAAAACCAATATGATACAAAGTTCAGAAAGAAAGGAACAGAACTAAACAAGGGGAAAGAACATTCTTGTTTCTTTCATCCCATGTTGGCCATCCATACCGCAGTCGTGGCCCTCTCGCATCAGTGTACAGGAAGCTGGGCTTGTCCTTGCTCGTTCTCGGGGTGTAGGGGTGCAGGCAGGGGGGCGCCCCTCATGCAACGTGGACTGTTAAGAGGGCTATAGGGAGGTGCTGCAGTGGAGTTCTCCATGGACTGCAAAGGGAGGAGAGCCCAGGCTTGTTGACCCTGTGTGTCCACAAGAGTCTGCAGCATCTGTGCTTCCTGCCGGAGAAGTCCCATTATGGCCTGGTGCATTTTCCTCTCCTTGGCCTGCTGGGACCCTGAGGCCTTTCTCTTGTCTGCTTTTTCCTTCTCCATACAGTCTTCAGTATCTCTCTCTGGGCTCTCTGCTCACAGTCGGATGCAGCACTGACTTGCAGGATCTCACTGGATATAGTATCCTGAGTCCTCTTCTTTCTCCTCCTCTTCTGGCTCAGGCATTCCCCCCAAAGCCGCAGTGGCGGAACTAGAGCTAAAACACAGGGCGGTACCCTTGTCAGTGTAGTCACAACGGAAAGTGAAAGCAAAGGTGCAGAAATCCCCTTGCTCCCCTAACATTTTAAACAAGACTTTCTCATTGCTGCTTTGAGTGATTGTGCCCAGCTCTGTTCTGCATTCGGAGCCCTGGGGACCCTGGTGGCTGGGGCAGGGGGCCAAGGGAATGAGGAGAGAGTTGTTCAGCTGTGCGACAGATACGCACATGGGGCAATGACAGTGAATACAGGCACCCAACGGACCTTGGACATTTCAGCTGAGCTTTCGCTCACGAGAGGCACAGAGAGCACAGCGGCTGCTAGTGTCCCGAAGCCGGTTTCCTGCAGTGGTACCAGCTGAGCTCATCGCAGACTGGTGTGGGAAGGGGTCCTACTGTGGAGGAAGAAATCGGGCTGCCATCCCTAGAGGCTTTTGGGAGAGGATTGCAGAGTACCTCTGTGAATGTTTCACCCAGAGCTCTAAGGAGGAGTCAAGGAACATCCCTAAGCACATAAATAAGCTGCTCCACCTGCCACCCTTGCCTAACTCTACAGGGCAGTGAAAAACAGATACCAACTCTCGCTCTGGTCGATGTGCTGTTACCTCTTCTAGTACGAGTAAATGAATAAGAAGCTGGTGGCTGTGTCCTTTCACAGTGCGGTCCGTCACCACCACTGCATTTAAACTCCATGAGAAATGCATTCACATTCCTTCCCATGCATCAGGCGCATCCAGGCAGGACTGACTGGCCTGTGGGGAGTCTCAGCTGGTCCTGGCTCATGGCGTAGCAGGACCCACCAGTTGCGTGTCCCTCCTCCTCGTCCTCACTGTTGACAGCAGTGGTCTGCCTCAGGCTCTTGGAGGCATCCGTGGTGGTGGGCGGGGGGGGTGTGTGTGTGTGTCTCTGCTGAGGAGGGCATGTGGCTCTTTGTATAAGCAGCAGGTCTGTGGCTTGGCATCGGATTGGTTGTTGGCCTCCCTGGCTTCCTGGTACACCCACCACAGCTCCTCTGCTTTCACACGGCACTGCTGCTGGTCCCTGTCATACCCCTTCTCCTGCATCCCCCCGGCAATCTGTTCACAACTCTCCACGTTTCTAGACGAGCTGGGCAACCAGGAAAAGCCATTTCAGAAATGTCCGGTGGTTTTTAAATAGGGTGGTGGGTTCCAGTCTTTGTGACCCCTGTGCAGCCGAGTTCACAGTTGTGACCAGAGTGCTTGTGCTGGGCGTTGTGGGCCAGCAGCTGGAGGGTTGTTAGGGTCGACATAGGTCATGCTGCATTGACCTCCCTACATCGCCTGTCGGGGAGGTGGTGTTACTGCGTCGCCCTAACAGGGCTCTTGCATGGGCGGGATACAAAGGGAAGTGTAGAGACATGCCCGGCTAGTTCGACACAAGGCAGCTCACATCAGCCTGACTCTGGAGTGTAGACAGGCCTTGTTCTCTGCAGACATCACCACAACTTCCTGGACTGCCCCCTTCTCCGCAGCTTCCTGCTGCTTCTCTCCTGGCATCACCTGATTCCTCTTGGGGGCACTCAGTCTGCAATCAGGGTGGGCCAGCCCCAGTTCTCCGGCTGTTAAGGGATGAGCCACCGCGTTATAGGTTCCCTGCAGAAAATCCTGCAGAGCCAGACCCCCGAGTGAGCTCCCCCAGGGCACGCTGTGCTCGGTGACAGCAGGCACCAGTTTATTAGTCACCTGGCAGAGCGTGTGAAGGTCCCGAGGTCAGCAGACAGATGCAGAGGTTCAGACGGGTCAGTCTAGCCAACACCCAGCCAAGCTGCTGTAGAATCCATTTGGGCCCTGGCTCGCTGTCTCGTCCTTTGTTGTTTGTCCCAGGTGTGTGCTCAGGGTCTCTGCACACTCAGCTCTTAGCACTGCCACCTGGCACCGGTCCACTCGGGGCTTTGCTCTGCTTCCCTGCAGAGAGGGAGAATCTCCTTCCTCGGCTGTTATCACTCAGTGCGACTCTCCCGCCATTGGGGCTCCCTTGGCTTTCCAGAGCTGCCACTCACACACCTTTATTCACGTTAATGACTCTGGTTTCCAGCCAGGCTGCTGGGTCAGCACCTCCTCTCTTCCCGTCCACTCAGTGCCTGGCCAGAGGGAAATGGAGGCACGCATGCGGATCATAAAAATATTACCAAAATTCCACATTTCACAGGCCAGGCACTGGGCTGGGGTCAGGGGTTGGGCCCAGTGGTGAGCTGGAGCCGGTTCGCTGGAACCGGTTGTTAAGTTTACAAAAAGAAAAGGAGTACTTTTTAAATTTGTTAGTCTCTAAGGTGCCACAAGTCCTCCTTTTCTTTTTGCGAATACAGACTAACACGGCCGCTACTCTGAAACTGGTTACATTTAGAAGCCCTTTTAGAACCGGTTGTTCCACGAGGGAGAACCGGCTCTGAAAAGGCTTCTACATTTAACCACCCGCCAAAAGTGGCGCCTTAGGCACCGACTCCGTGGGGGCTCTGGGACTGGAGCACCCACGAGGAAAATTTGGTGGATGCAGAGTACCCACCAGCAGCTCCCCGCCCGGCCCCAGCTCACCTCCACTTGGCCTCCTCCCCTGAACCCACCGCCCCGCTCTGCTTCTCCGCCCCCCTGCGCCCTCCCCCCCCCGCTTCTCCACCCCCTGTCCCGCCCTGCTTCTCTGCCCCCCCGCACCCTCCCCACATCGCTCTGCTTCTCTGCCCCCCCGCGCCCCCCTGCCCCAGCTACCCTCACCTCCGCTCCGCCTGGGGCTGGGGTGGGGGGGCGTGGGGGGGTGTGGGGGGGCAGAGAATCAGAGCAGGGCGGGGGGTTCAGGGGAGGAGGCGGAGCGGAGGTGAGGGGAGCTGGGGCGGGGGGGGCGGAGAAGCAGAGCAGGGTGGGGGGTTCAGGGGAGGAGGCGGAGCAGAGGTGAGGGGAGCTGGGGCGGGGGGCACAGGGGGCGGAGAAGCGGGGCGGGGGGTTCATGGCAGGAGGCGGAGCGGAGGTGAAGGGAGCTGGGGCGGGGGGGTGGGGGGACAGAGAAGCAGAGCGGGGAGGGGGGTTCAGGGGAGGAGGCGGAGCGGAGGTGAGGGGAGGGGCGGGGGGGCGGAGAAGCAGAGCTGGGGGGGGTTCAGGGGAGGAGGCAGAGCAGAGGTGAGGGGAGCTGGGGCGAGGGGGGCGTGGGGGGGCAGAGAAGCAGAGCGGGGCGGGGGGTTCAGGGGAGGAAGCAGAGGTGAGGGGAGCTGGGGCGAGGGGGGCGTGGGGGGGGCGGGGGGTTCATGGGAGGAGGCGGAGTGGAGGTGAGGTGATCTGGGGCTGGGCGCGGGGCAGGGAGCTGCCAGTGGGGGCTCTGCACCCACCAAATTTTCCTCGTGGGGGCTCCAGTCCCAGAGCCCCCACAGAGTCAGTGCCTAAGGCGCCACTTTTGGTGTGATCAGTGGGGGTAGCAGCCGCTCCCCCTGCTCCCCCCCCAGCTACGCTCCCCCGCCCCTAGGGCCAGAGGGACCTGCCAGATGCTTCCTGGGAGCTGCCCCAGGTAAGCACCCCCGGGACTCCCCACCTCGCCCCTGGCAGGTCCCTCTGGCTCTTAGGGGCAGGGTGGGCACCTACTACGGTGGCCCACGAGACCCTCCTGCCTGGTTCTGGGGGCAGTCGGGATGGGGGAGGGGGGTGGATGGGGCAGGGGTCCCAGGGGGGTACGTCAAGGACCGCGGGGGGGTTGGATGGGGCAGGAGTCCCGGGGGGCGGGGGGGGGCAACGACCCCCTCGTGGGGTGAGGAGGGAACCGGTTGTTAAGCTTTTGGCAGCTCATCACTGGTTGGGCCTATGCCAGGTTAGGGTTGGGGGTCAGGGGTTGGGCCTATGCCAAGGGCCGGGGCTGCACCAGGGCTTCCAGGTCCATGCCTGGGGTCGGGTTTGGGGGCCCCCACAAAAGCCATTCCTGCTTCAGTGAGCAGGACACAGGGCAGTGGGAGCCCACCCTTGGGGGGGATTCTGGGAGACCCCAGGGGGACACATGGTGTCAGACCCACAGGACCGGTGCTATGACCCCAGCTTTGGAACAGCTTGTGCAAGGATCCCATCCAGTGCCAGACACCCTAGGGTGTCACTCTTCCCCAGGGTGAGCCACGTGGCCTCTCCACCTCCTTTGGCGGGACCACTGGGCCTGCAGCCCCCTGCTCCACCCCGTGAGCTCCGCTCAGCAAGTCCCACTGAGGCAGACCCTGAGAGGGAGACCTGTCCAGTCTTGGGGAGCAGCGCACCCTTCGGCCAGCGTCTGCAGGGACGCAGCCAGTGTGGGCAGACAGGCAGTCGGGGTTATTAGTCGACTTGCACCCAGCAGAGGAAGTTCTTGGTCAGAAAGTTCCAGCTGGTCAGGTCCGCCCAGAGCCCCAAGCCTAAGCTCCTGACTGCCGCGTCCCAGTCGGTGCGTGCCCCCAGCCCTCAGCAGCCAGCCCTGAACCAGCCCCGGCACCTCCCCAGCCCTTTGTTCTCCAGCTGGAGAGAGGTAGCCGTCCATGGCCGCTGGTTGCTAGGTATCAAAGTCCCGGTGACTGGGGTTGCCATTGTCTTCTCACAAACTACCTGGATATGGGGCCCAAGCCCCAGACTGCTGGGAGCCATCCACACCTGAGTCTCTGAGCTGCTGCAGAGAGCACCAAGCCTTTCTACCCACTAGGTAACACTGCAACACACAGGGGAAACTGAGGCACACATAGATTGCGTAAAAATGTTACAAAAAATTCCCACATGGTCACCCCTGGGGCCCTGAGAACACCCCTCCCTGAGCAGGGCTGTCGCCCTCTCCTCCCTGGCCCCAGCAGGGTGGGCTCGCTGCTGGGTATGAAGCTGTGATCTGTGCTTTGCCTTGCAGACGGTGCTGGTGATCACCTACCATGAACCCCAGAACCCCGAGTACCAGCACTTCCAGACCCAACTGATCCTGCGAGCCAAGGAGGAGTTCAAGGTGGAGCTCGGCTACTCACTGGTAAGTGGGCTCAGCCTGGCTGTGTGTGTGCCAGGGCTGCTGTCTGCCTGGCACCTTCACACACACACCCCTCCCCCCCACTCGGGAGTGCTGGTGGCTGGGAAACAGCTGGGTCCCGGCCAGTCCCCATCCCACCCACCTGCCCCGCTCTGGGAAACCTCTCCCAGGGCTCTGAGCGGGAAGGGAACAGGCTGGTAGAAGCAAAGGGCCCTTCCGGCTGTGCCACGGGTTGGCAGGGGCCCCGCCTGGCCCGTTCGCGCCGGGGATCTAGAGACCCACCTGGTCCGTCCATGCCGGGGGATCTAGGGGCACCACCTGGCCCATTCACACTGGGGATCTAGGGGCCCACCCAGCCCTCGTTCACAGCGGGGTATCTAGGGGCCCTACCCAGCCCCCATTCTTTACAGTTCTTCTCCGTGAGCCCCAGCCGTTGAGGTCTGTGCTGTGGGGCTGCAGGGTCTTGCTCACACGTGCATGGCACTGGTTGAACTTGTAAGAAGCCCTTACACACAAACACGCTGCCCTTACACATGTATATGCTGCCCTTATGCACACACACTGCCCTTACACGTGTGCACACTGCCCTGACACACACAGCCCTGCCCTTATATGCATACACACGTACATGCATGCACTGCCCTTACACGTACACACACACCGCCCTTATATGTACACTGATTGTACATGCACATGGACCCTTATGCACACACACACACATACACTGACCATACATGCACATTGACCTTATACACACACTGTCCTTGTATGTATGCACACTGTCCCTATGCATGCACACCCTGCCCTTACACGTATGTATGCTGACGGTACACATGCACTCTGCCCTTATATACATGTACACACGCAAAGTGCCCTTATGCGCACGTACACTCACTGTACACCAGCACTGTCCTTATATGCACACTCACACATACTGACTGTACATACACACTGCCCTTGTGCGCACACAAACATACACTGACTACACGAGTACTGCTCTTATGCACACTCAGCCCTGCCCTTATATGCACACGTACACACGCACACTGCCCTTGCCTACTCATACATACACGGAGCATACATGCACAGTGACCATATGCACACACAGTGCTGTTATCCACATGCATGCACACACCAGTGAGCTGCTCCACACGCGCGGTGTCCTAAAGCCAGTGGGCCGGGCAGAGCCATGGCTGCGAGCTCTGTCTCTGGCACATCAACCCCAAGCAGCAGCAGCAGTGGGAGCTCCCCCAGACTCTGTCACTCACTGAGGACTGGCCCTGGAGATGCCCCTACAAGGACAGCAGGTCTGTGTCTCACGGTGGCAGCGTGGGCTGTGCCCTGCCGGCAGGGCTCACAGAGTTACAGCCGCTCCAGTGCCTCTGATTGTGGTGCAGGCAGGTGGAGGCTGAGGGCATCCTTGACCTATCGTTTTCTTACTGCTAAGGGCCTGGGTTTATGAATGCTCCGAGAGTGTCGCTTAGCAACCTCCTGGATTCGGAAGGGGCGACGCGTGCGGTCGAATCTGGCACGTGGCAGCGGGAGTCACCTGGGCTGTCGCTCTATGCAGTGCATGTTGTGCACGTCGGGTGGGGGTGGCTGCTCGTGAGAGCCTCTTTGCCTTCTCCCGTGCCACAAGGACAAGGAAGTTCCAGGGAAACCAAGGGGCAGCAACGTTACAGCTGATCAAAGGAAATGCACAATGTGTGATCGACCTGCGGAACTCTCCGCCACAAGGTGTCACTGAGGCTGCAAGCCCAGGGAAGGCTCAGCTATTTCTGTGGTGAATGAAACCAGCCAGACTCACACGGGCACAAGATTAAAAACAGTTTGGAAGGGACCCGTGCCTCGCAGTGAGAGAGCCCTGAGTGAGGGGGCTGCCGTCCCATCCTTGGGGCGTGGGGCTGGCCCAGGGCTGTGGCACGCTCAGCTCTTCTGATGCTGCGGGTACCGGGTGTTGGCTTCGGTGGCTCAGGTAGCACGATGAGTTGCTTAACTTCTCTGTCTTTATGAACAACGGGAATTGCCTGGTGATGCCGTTTGCTGGGATCCCTCCTATGAGGGCAGCCCGTGCTGCAGAGTGGCTGTAGAGGGGATACTCTCGGGGTTTAGCCCCATTCTGTGAAGGTCCTGGTTAGAGCTGGACCCCCGACTCCACTGCCCTGTGGCCAGGTAGCTGGGAGTCACTCCTCAGACAGGACGCTGGAGTCTGTAGTCGTCTCAGGGTCCGTCTACACAGCAAAGCAAACCCCCTGGCTGGCCCGTGCCAGCCGACTTGGGCCATGGGGCTTGGGCTGTGGGGTTGTTTCCCTGCTGTGTGGATTCTGCAGCCTGAGCTCTGGGATCCTCCCACCCCGCAGGGTCCGAGAGCCCAGGGCTCCAGCCATAGCAATGAAACAGCCCCGCAGCCAAATCAGCTGGCATGGGCAGTCGTGGGGTTTTTCTTTGCTGTGTAGACAGACCTTTAGAAGCTTCCCCATGGGGCTGGGCTGCTGGGTGGCCGAGGTCCCCAGGACGGGGCTGCAGGCTGCTGTGGAATGACAGGAGCAGGGGCCTGGAGCCGAGGGAACTGGGGCTTGCTCTTGCTGTTGGTGAGTCTCTGGAGCGTGGCTGGATTGGCGGCACTCCCAGTTTGGCTGGGCTGAGCTGGGAGCCCAGCCAGCTGCTGTTGGGCTGGGCAGGGCCCTGGGGTGCCTGCCCAGCAGACCCCGGTCCCCCAGGTTATGGGTGCAGCACTGTCATGGGCGACGCTCAGGCTGCAGCACTGCCTGGCTCCCTGTGTCGGGCAGCGCCTGCTCCCCTGGGCTTGCCCGAGTGGAGGGCGCAGACACTCCCCTCACAAGGAGCCAGCTCACGGCCTGTACAGCAATGACCGGGGCAGGGGCAGGGGCAGGGGCTGGGGACAGCTCCAGTGAGGGAGCCAGGCTAGCTGGGCCAGAGGCCAGGAAACTCCAGGGCTCAGTGCCTGGGGGCAGATCCTCTCTGCCAATCAATCTCTGGAGTCAGATTTGGGAAGCTGTCCTTTCCCCCAACACCTGCTGTCCCCAAGGGCCCCGTGCTGCCCCCCAGGTGTGACCCCATGGAGCTGGAGTGGGTTCCCCTGCTGCCTGCTGGTGTGGCCCAGGACAAGCCAGGGGATCTGGTGGAGCCCTGGGGAACGTGCGGGGAGCCCACCTGCTGTGTGCAGGCCCCAGGCACCTCCCTCTGGGAGCTTGGACAGAGAGACAGAAGCTGCTTAGCTGGGAGGTCGCCTGGCCCGTGGAGCTGGGAGGTCGCCTGGCCCGCAGAGCTGGGAGGTCGCCTGGCCCACGGAGCTGGGAGGTCGTCAGGCCCACGGAGCTGGGAGGTCGCCTGGCCCATGGAGCTGGGAGGTCGCCTGGCCCGTGGAGCTGGGAGGTCACCTGCCCCGCGGAGCTGGGAGGTCGCCTGGCCCGTGGAGCTGGGAGGTCGCCTGGCCCGTGGAGCTGGGAGGTCGCCTGGCCCGTGGAGCTGGGAGGTCGCCTGGCCCACGGAGCTGGGAGGTCTTGCTACAAGTGGGAGAGACGGGTGGTGCTCACACAGCCCCTGGGACAGCAGCACATGCACCCAACAGCCTCCTGAGACTGCCCCCTGCACCCCACAGCCTGGACCTTGGAGGGGAGCACCAGCGCCCCAGCCCCTTTCCATCACCCGTCACCGTGGGTCCCTCCTGTACAGCCCCAGTCTTTGCACTCTTCCCCCATACTGGGCATCTCCCCAGCCCCTGCTCATTCCCCGTGCCCTTCTCAGCAGCCCTGCATTCCTGCTGCATCCTTGCCAGGTGGGGCATGGGGGACTCTGGGGTCATGTCAGGGATGGGGGCCATGGAGCCTGGGACCACGTCGGGTGCGGGGCTGTCTCTGGTAAAAGGGACCGTGGCAGGCATGGGCGGCTGTATGGGCTGTGTTGTGCTCATGGATCAGAGCGTGGAGCTGTGACTGTGTCAGGCATAAGGGCCTGTATCAGGGCCATGGAGCTGTGAGCCTGTGCCAGGGATTGGCGCTGTGCCGGGTGCGGGGCTGTCTCTGGCGCAGGGCACCGTGGGGGGCTGTACGGGCCGTGGTGGGGATCAGGGCTGGGGGGTCCTGCTGGGGATTGGCGCTGTGCCAGGTACGGGGCTGTCTCTGGTGCAGGCAGCGGGGCGGGTGCAGGGCTCTGATGACTCTCTCCCGCGGGCAGATGAACCTGGTGGCCGGCTGCTTCTACGACGGAGTGCTGCTCTACGCCATGGCACTGAACGAGACGCTGGCCGAGGGCGGCTCCAAGAAGGACGGCACCCGCATTGTGCAGAAGATGCGGGACCGGAAGTTCCAGGGTACCAGCCTGGGGAGCTGTGGAGGGAGGGAGATACCAGCCCAGGTGCTCTGGCCCCCTCAATGTCCCAGCAACATTTTGCCAGGGCAGCCGGGGCCGGTGTGGCCCCGATGGGTGTGCTCGGGCTCAATGCCCGGCCTGGCACACAAGTTGCCAGAGGAGGGGGACAAGCAGCCCCAGGCCCAGCTGCTGCTCATCGGAGTTCGGGAGAGGAGCTGGTGCCGAGCGCTCACTGGTCAGGAGGGGACCCCCGCACCCCTATCCCCACCCCCTCCCTCTGCCTCCCCAGCCCCAGGTCGCTCACCCCTGCCCCTCCCTTCCAGGGGTCACCGGACTTGTGAGCATGGACAGCAACAACGACCGGGACACAGACTTCAGTCTGTGGGTGATGGGCAACCCCGAGAGCGGGGAATACGAGGTGGGTGCAGCCCCGAGCCAGGGAGGCTCCAGAGTCCACAGGACTGTCCCAGCTGCGGAGCCATCTTCCAGGGCAGGCTGGGAGCAGGAGCTGACCCTGCCATGGGGTTTGGGGGAGGGAGATGCAGCAGGGTCAGTGCCCCCGGCAGGGGTCGGAGGGATTTGGGGGGACAAAGCAGGTGCATGGGGGAGGGGGAGGCTTAGTGACGCCCATGCTCTGGGCTGTTGGGGGGTTGTTCGTCAAGGAACGGGGTGTGTAGGGGGTGGGGGATGTGCTGGTATGGGCCTGGGGGAAGCGGGGGGGGGCTGGTGGTCTGGTGTGGGAGGGGTCGCTGTGGAGCAGCCCCGCAGAGGCCCAGCTGTGCCCTCTCTCCATGCAGGTGGCAGGGCACTACGCTGGCGCGGAGAAGAAGCTGAACTGGCTGGGGAGGCCCATTCACTGGGTGAAGGGGGTCCCCCCCCTCGACAACCCCCCCTGCATCTTTGATGTGGATGATCCCTCCTGTGATAAAAGTGGGTGTGATGGGGAGCTGGCTGGGCCTGCACGCCTGCCCTGGGCAGTCTGCTTGCTGCTGGGCCTCTCTCCTGAGCCCCCGGCCTCCCTGCCTCCCATTCAGCCTGTCCCTGGGGATGGGCGGGTCGGGGCCCTGCATCCCGCTGTCCCAGCAGCGTCTGGACTGGAAGGCGCCTGCCCCACATGCTGGAAAATACCCAGCTAAGCCGGGAGCCTTGGGGCTGCAGGCCTCCTGCTCCCCTGCCAGGTCTGGGGCTGCCTGCCCTCCTGAGCCCCCCACCTCTCCTTACGGGTTGACACCCCTCCCCTTCCCCGGATCCATCCCCGGATCTCTGAGCATGGGGAGCTCTGTCAGGTCTCTGGCTGCTGCCCTCAGGGCTGGGGTTTGGGCATCAGGCACCGGGGAGCACATGCTGGGTGCCCCGAGGGAAGGCCTGAGCATTTGACAGGGAGCAGGACAGGGACTGGGGGCTGTGTGGGGAGTCTTGCCCCCTCTAACGAGCTCTCCGCTCATCTCTCCAGCCCCACTCTCCACGCTGGCCATCGTGGCGCTGGGCACCGGCCTCACCCTCGTCATGTTTGGAATCTCCAGCTTCCTGATTTTCAGGTGAGATGGCTGTGCCCAGCCCTGGCGCCCTGCTCCCTGTGCCCAGCCCTGGCACCCTGCTCCCGGGTCCAGTCCTGGCACCCTGCTCCCTGTGCCCAGCCCTGGCGCCCTGATCCCTGTGCCCAGCCCTGGCACCCTGCTCCTGGGGCCCTGCCCTGGAACCCTGCTCCTGGGGCCCAGCCTGGCACCCTGCTCCCTGTGCCCAGCCCTGGCACCCTGCTCCCGGGTCCAGTCCTGGTGCCCTGCTCCCTGTGCCCAGCCTGGCACCCTGCTCCCTATGCCCAGCCCTGGCGCCCTGCTCCATGTGCCCAGCCCTGGCACCCTGCTCCCGGGTCCAGTCCTGGCACCCTGCTCCCTGTGCCCAGCCCTGACGCCCTGATCCCTGTGCCCAGCCCTGGCACCCTGCTCCTGGGACCCCGCCCTGGAACCCTGCTCCCGGGGCCCAGCCTGTCACCCTGCTCCCTGTGCCCAGCCCTGGCACCCTGCTCCCGGGTCCAGTCCTGGTGCCCTGCTCCCTGTGCCTAGCCCTGGTGCCCTGCTCCCTGTGCCCAGCCTGGCTCCCTGTGCCCAGCCCTGGCGCCCTGCTCCCAGGTCCAGTCCTGGCACCCTGCTCCCGGGGCCCCGCCCTGGCACCCTACTTCCGGAGCCCAGCTTGGCACTCTGCTGCCAGGAACACCAAGGGAGCCTGGTGTCCCACCCTGGTTGGATCACAGCCAGTGCGTGTGCACTGGAGGGTGCGTGTGCACGGTGGGGTGGGGTGGGTCCTCAGCAGCCTCCTCCCCACTGGCACTCAGCAGAGGCCAAAGGCAAAGGGGCCTGTAGAACGGAGCCCCCAGGAAGGGGGGCCGGGAGTGGGGATGGCTCTGCCAGTGCCCTGGGTGCTCGGTGCCTGGCCCAGCCCGTCCCATCCGCAGAGTGCCAAGACGCAGGGCCAGGCTGGTGGCCACCCTGGCAGAGTCGTCCTGTCCTGGGGGCTCCTGGGTGAAGGTCCTACCCTGTGATTGCTGAGCCAGCAGTTCTGCCCAGGCAGCCCCAGCGGGGAGGGAGCTGTGAGGGGGAGCAGCCATACACAGCACGGCCAGATCCCTTGATACCAGCTGCCCTTCGGAGGGCAGCTCTGGGTCGTCTGCCCGGCCGGCTCCAGGCCCACGCTGCCCAGCCTGGGGCACCCCCACATTCCAGAGCGCTTCACTTCTGGCAGCTGGGTTCCTCCGGGAATCGCTGTGCTCAGAGCTTCTGTATTAACTCTGGAGCCTCCCGGGGAGCTCAGCCCCATGGCACCATCCCACTACGTGTCAACTGGGAAACCATTAGCCTGGCACCCTCCGGTGCAGTATCCGAGCTCTGGCCTGGCGCTCCCCCCCCGGCACAATGTCCGAGCCGCCGGCCTGCCTCCCGCCCTGCAGTATCCGAGCTGCTGGCCTGGCGCTCCCCCCCCGGCACAGTCAGGGGCGGCAGGTTTGTATAATTTTTGGTAGTGCCCAACTTGGTCCAAGTCCCGTCCCCACCCCCCACACCTGCCAGGAGCACCCGGTAGTGCCTGCTGGGGGGCAGAGCTGCTCCCCCCGAGGGGAGGAACCCTCCAGCCTGTGGGAGAAGCACCGCGAAAGCTGCTTGGGAAGGCCTGGGCTGGCATCACAGCACTGGTGCAGGGGCCAGGAGGCTGTGGCCAGGGCCTTCCGGGGCCCCTCCAGCAGCGAGCCTGCCACTTGCACCACCCAAGCGCCTCCTTCCCTCAGGCGTGCGCGCTGGTCCCCGGCTCCCGTCTGATCGGCACTGAGCCCCGGTGTCCACGAGACACTGAGGCGGCCCCAGTGCAGGGTGGCTGGGTCCCCCGCAGGGATCCCACAGGAGGCTCCGGAGGAGGCTGCTCCCAGGGAACAGTGTCCTATTCCCTCAGACACCCCGGTGCTGTGCTAACGGTCACAGGCCCCCGCCCCATGTTATATGTGCGCACGCTTTGTGCTCCACTGCACGGGCATGGTGCACACACACACAGCATAGTGCGCTGCACGCGCATAGTGAATCTCATGTGCACACGCCCAGTGTGACTGGACAGAGCC
Organism: Dermochelys coriacea; assembly: GCF_009764565.3. Lineage (NCBI taxonomy): Eukaryota > Metazoa > Chordata > Testudines > Dermochelyidae > Dermochelys > Dermochelys coriacea. The sequence continues at coordinate 997,100 of NC_050072.1, forward strand.
CCCTGAGAGGGAGTGGAGGGGGGCTGCATGGCACAAGGGTCTCACTCCATCCCGGGCAGTCCCTGGGGCTGGACTCTCTGGGACACTCCAGGCCAACCCCCTCCCCCGAGGTGTCACCTGTGGGTGCGGTGCCCTGGGGATCCGGGGGCTTCCCTGACACCCTGTGCTCCCCAGGAAGCTGTTGCTGGAGAAGGAGCTGGCCAGCATGCTGTGGAGGATCCGCTGGGACGAGCTGCAGTTTGGGAACGCCGAGCGCTACTACAAGGGGGCGGGCAGTCGGCTCACCCTGTCGCTGGTGAGAACCCGCAGCCCCGTACGCCCCGCGCCTCCAGAGCGCCCGCGCCCCTGGCCAGCCCTGTGCCCCTAGGCCCCGGCCCCTGCCCCATAGAGCCCCTAGGCCCCGGCTCCTGCCCCATAGAGCCCCTACGCCTCGGCCCCTGCCCTATAGAGCCCCTAGGCCCCGGCTCCTGCCCTATAGAGCCCCTACGCCTCGGCCCCTGCCCTATAGAGCCCCTAGGCCCCAGCCCCGCCCTATAGAGCTCCTACGCCTCCTCCCCTCCCCCATAGAGCCCCTACGCCTCGGCCCCTCCCCCATAGAGCCCCTAGGCCCCGGCCCCTGCCCCATAGAGCCCCTAGGCCCCGGCTCCTGCCCCATAGAGCCCCTAGGCCCCGGCCCCTGCCCCATAGAGCCCCTAGGCCCCGGCTCCTGCCCCATAGAGCCCCTACGCCTCGGCCCCTGCCCTATAGAGCCCCTAGGCCCCAGCCCCGCCCTATAGAGCCCCTACGCCTCCTCCCCTCCCCCATAGAGCCCCTACGCCTCGGCCCCTCCCCCATAGAGCCCCTAGGCCCCGGCCCCTGCCCCATAGAGCCCCTAGGCCCCGGCTCCTGCCCCATAGAGCCCCTAGGCCCCGGCCCCTCCCCCATAGAGCTCCTAGGCCCCGGCCCCTGCCCTATAGAGCCCCTACACCTCGGCCCCTCCCCTGTGGAGTCCTGCCCTTTGTACCATGCCCTATACGCTCCGTCAGCCATCCCCCATGGTACCTTTCTATGCACTGTCCCCTGTAGCCCCCCCAGCCTTCCCCATGTAGCTCTTGTAACTCACCCTTCAGCGCGAGGCACCCACCAAGCCAGTCCATGCCTCACCCCTCCCTTCCTGTCCCCTGGCCCTCATGCCACCCCCTAGCCCAGAGCGCCCCCAGGCCCCACCCCTGCCCCCCACTCTCTCTCTGCCGTGCTCTCCTAACTGCCTTGTTCCCTCCAGCGCGGCTCCAGCTACGGCTCCCTGATGACGGCCCATGGCAAATACCAGATCTTTGCCAACACTGGCCACTTCAAGGTGAGTCCCTGGTGTTCGCCTGCCCCGTCCCCTTGCACTGAGCCTCCCGCCCCGTGTGGCGCTGACCCTATCCCTGTCCCTGCCCCCCAGGGGAACGTGGTGTTCAATAGGCATCCGCGCCTGCCCCGTCCCCTTGCATTGACTTCCCGCCCGTGCGGCGCTGACCCTGTCCCTGTCCCTGGCCCCCAGGGGAACGTGGTGGCTATCAAGCATGTGAATAAGAAGCGGATCGAGCTGACGAGGCAGGTGCTCTTCGAACTCAAACACGTATGTACTGGGCAGCTGGGCAGGTTGGGCTCCCGGCTGGGGAGGAGATGGGGGGCCCAAGGCTCTGTGCTGGAGCACGAATGAGGCGATGCTGGGGGGGGGCTTCCCAGCACTGGTGGAGCATGGCATGGCTCAGAGCCCTGGTTGGCACCACTTCTGCCTGGCCGTGCTCAGCTCACAATGAGGTGCCTTGTGGAGCCTGGTGGGTCCCACATGGCACCTGGTGCCAGAGACATGTCAGAGCCACATGTGTCCATGTGGGGGGCACACAAGCAGCAACGCACACGGGTAGACGCACCCACCTCCCTGCTCCGCCCAGGACTCCACAAACCCTATTTTATCATCCAGTCCGAATCTGGCTCTCAGGGCCTGAGCCGGGGCCCAGGAACAGCCATCGCTGTGCTCCCGTCGGCATGTTGTGTAGCTCTGATTCCAGCGTGCTAACGGCCTAGAGCTTTGCAGCAACTGCGCCAGTCGCCAGATGCCCAGACTGGTCCCATCCCCTCTCCGGCCTAGGTGGGGTGCGGTTACCCAGCCAAGGTTCTGATGGGTCCCTGCTTCTGTTTCCGGCTCTAGATGAGGGACATCCAGTTCAACCACCTGACCAGGTTCATCGGTGCCTGCATCGACCCGCCCAATGTTTGCATTGTGACAGAGTACTGCCCGCGGGGCAGCCTGCAGGTGACGGGGGCTGGGGTGTAACGATGCTGGTTCTGGTGGGTGTCACGGAGTCCCCGGGCGATGCTCTGGAACTGCTCCCTATGAAGCCAGGCAGGACTCTGGGGGAGTCTCCTCTCTGGGCGCAGCCTGTCTGCAGGACACACAGCTCCCCCGGCTTCCCCCTTCCTGGGTCTGACCTCGGAGCATTCAGCATCCTCTGCCCCTCCGTGCGCTTCCCACAGCCAGTCCACCCAGGCGAGGTCCTGGGGAAGCCAGAGGATCTTGCCCCCCAACTCCGCAGTCAGACGTGACTCTCAACCAGCCAGTAAAACAGAAGGTTTATTAGACGACAGGAACATGGTCTAACACAGAGCTTGTAGGTGCAGAGACCAGGACCCCTCAGCCGGGTCCATTTTGGGGGGCAGTGAGCCAGACAACCCTGTCTGCACTTCATGTCCCCAGCCACCCAAACTGAAACACTCTCCAGCCCCCTCCTCCTCTGGGCTTTGTCCCTTTCCCGGGCCAGGAGGGCACCGGATTCCTTTGTTCTCCAACCCTTTCGCTCTCACCTTGCAGGGGGGAGGATCCAGGCCATCAGTTGCCAGGAAACAGGGTGTCGGCCATTCTCTGTGTCCAGCCCCTGCCCACACCTGCCCTCTAGGGCTCTGCAAGGATCATACACCCTTATCCCACCCCCTAGATACTTAAGAACTGCCTAGAGGAAAGTGAGGAACCCCCACACTATACGGAAGAAACATTAAGAACAGTCCCTCTTCATCACAGTGGGACCCACCTGAGAGTGCCAGTTCAGGACAAATGGCTTCAAGCAGGGCAGCTACAGCCCAAGACTGGGGTTTCTTTGCACACCAAGGCAAACCAAACCAGCCAAACAGAGAAGACTTTGGTTTTACCCCACTGGCTAACCACAAGTCACACAAGCAATTCCCTTAGACACTCCAGTTTCCCAATATCACCACCAGTGCCACTCATTGTGGGGACAAATGATTATGAAAACCAATACCCCAGTAAAAGAAAAGAGGTTCTCTCGATCCCAAAGGACCAAGCCCCAGACCCAGATCAATATACAAATCAGATCTTACCCACAAATCATGGTGCTGCCAATCCTTTAGAATCTAAAATCTAAAGGTTTATTCATAAAAATAAAGAAATATAGATGAGAGCTTGAATTGGTTAAATAGAATCAATGACATACAGTAATGGCAAAGTTCTTGGTTCGGGCTTGTAGCAGTGATGGAATAAACTGCAGGTTCAAATCAAGTCTCTGGAGAACATCCACAGCTGGGACGGGTCATTCAGTCCTTGGTTCAGAGCTTCCATTTGTAGCAAAGTCCCTCCAGAGGTAGGAAGCAGGATTGAAGACCAGATGGAGGAGCTGCAGCAGCTTTTTATAGTCTCTTGCCATGTGGCCTCTCTTTCTTTGTTTCAAAGACAAGCATTCTGGGCACATGGCAAGAACAAACCTGAGAGTTCTGTCCATAGGCAGGTCCCTGCAGACCTTGCTGAGTCCCCAGGCATATCTGCCTTCTCTCAGTGGGTCAGGTGTGTAGCTGATGGTCCTTAAGGGGCCATCCAGCAGGCTGGGCAGAGCTGACACCAACTTGTCTGGGGTGTCACCCAGAAGCACAGCACAAGTTTGAACTACAGACAGTGTAGAGCCAATATTCATAACTTTAACTGCAAAAATGATACATGCGTACAGACAGCATAATCATAACCAGCCAACGATAACCTTGTCTTAGACACCTTATTTGACCCCCATATTCAAGATTTGGTGCCACTACAGGACCTTGGTTGCAACAAGGTTCTATATGGTCCCAGATTATGTCAATAACATCACATTGGGCATGCCACCGGCTCGCTTGCTGCTGGGTGGTGATCCCTGGAGAGGCTGTGGTAGCTGACAGAGCCCAGGAAAGGGGCTGGCAGGGACTGTTACAGACCACTGGCCCAACAAGAGAGCAGGACAAACTCCTCCTTAGGCACCTGTCACGGAGTGTGGGGGAGTCTGGGGCCTGCACCCCTCTTCCTGGGATTCACTGTGACTCTCAGCCAGCCAGTAAAACGGAAGGTTTATTGGACAATAGGAACACAGTCTAAAACAGAGTTTGGGGGTACAACCAGGACCCCTCCATCAAGTCCTTCGGGGGGGGCAGGGAGCTTAGACCCCAGCCTTGGGGATCCTGGCGTTCCACCACCCAGCACCAGACTGAAACCAAACGCCCCCAGCAGGCTCTCTCCTGCCGCCTTTGTCCAGTTTCCTGGGCAGAGGTGTTATCTCCCCCCTCCCTGCTGCGTCACAGCACCTCTCTGCAATGTGTGAAAAGAAAAATTGCATCGTCGTGGGTGACGTCAGTCGGGAGGTCTCCTGCCTCCCATGGTACAAGGTCAGGAGTTTCTAGACATTATAGATGATGCTTTTCTAATACAAAAGATGTTACACCCAGCATGTGGAGCTCATTATGGTGGGTACAGATGAATCAATCACTGGTGTAGAGGCTGGTGGTTGCCCAGAGACCAGTGACTGAGACCTGACCACATTCAGTACGAGCAAGCGGAGGACAGTTTCAACTAGTGAGATCAGTACTTGCTGCTTCAGAAGGGCTTCTCCCAATGCAGAGGAAAATTATGAGTGAAATTTATTGTGAGGAAAAAATTAGACAGAAAAATGTGACTGAAAAGTGGGAATTTTGAAAGCAGAGTTTATTGGCTGGCCAAAAATGATCCCACAATTGTGCAAGTGGGGAAGTGATGGCAGCAATTCAAAATGGAAAAAGGGGAACTAGGTATCAATGGCAAACGATGTGAATTAGAATGTACAAAGTGAAGGACATTCCTGTACTCATAGAGTTTAAATGGCTAGTCTGACAGTGACCCCCTGCAGAGCACAGGCCAGAGAAATCCCTCCAGTTACCCTGGGAGTGAGCCCCAGAACTTGGGTTTGACTAAAGCATCTTCCAGGAAGGCCTCTGGGGCTGATCTGCGGACACAAGGAGATGGAGAATCCACCATTGCCCATGGCAGTCAGTTCCCATGCTTCAGCAGCCGTATTTCCAATTGAAATTTCTCTGGCTTTAACGTCCAGCCATCGGTGGTGGTTCTGCTTTTCCCCTTCAGTGCCAGGGATTTTCCATCTGTGAAGGTGTTCACACGCTGATCATGACACTCACCATCTTTTGGACTGAGCTCTTTAAGACTCTCACTGTCAGGCATTTTCTGCAGCCCTTGAATCATTGTTGTGGCTCTTTTCTGCCCCCTCTCCAAGTTCTGGTTCAAGATGTGGACACCAGAACTGGATGCAGTATCTAGTATTGGGCTCCCCAATGCTGTAGAGAGGTAAAATCCCCTCCCTGCCTCATATCAAAGGGAAGACTGAGCAGCGACTTGCTGACAATGTGTAAGGACTTTCCCAGACAGCAAACCCTGGGCACTGATGGCTGGAACCTGAAGCCAGACAAATTCAACTTGGAAATAGAGCATCAGTGTTGATCAGTGAGGGTAACTGACCATTGGAACAGACTGCCAAGGGCCATGGTGGTTTCTCCATCTTGGGCCCTTCAGACCCAGACTGGAGCCTTTCTGGGAGATGCTTTGCCAAACAAAGTCAGTGAGCTCTGTACAGGGGTATGTGGGGGAACTGGAATGGTCTGTGCTCTACGGCACTTCAGACTAGATGATCTAATGGCCCCTTCTGGCCTGGTGCTCTGTGAATCTATGAAAGAGAAACCCCATCGTTATGCCAGGCATGACCCTGATTGCAGCGCCATGTCTCTGTGTGGGGATTGCTGTGTCCAGGGCTAAGGGCCTTGGCACAGGGTCACGAAGGCTGGGGCATGTCTTGGGGTGGGGGAGTCATGGTGCTGTTGTCTGGTGTGTCCTATGGGGTGTGGCACACCTGCCCAATGGAGAGTGCCTGGCTGGGGTGCCCGGAGCCCACACCTGACACAATTCCCTCTCTGGTGCCTCCCAGGACATCCTGGAGAATGAGAGCATCAACCTGGACTGGATGTTCCGCTACTCGCTCATCAATGACATTGTGAAGGTATGAGAGTGTGGCGGGGTTCCTCTCTGCCCTGGACACGTGGGTCTGGCTCCTCGAGCTGGGGCCCTGCTGGCACTGGGGGAGCAGCGCTGGGGTGAGCAAGCCCCATGCCAGACAGCATCACCGGCCCTGCAGGCAACACTCCCTGCTGTTAGACCCCACACCCCAGTAGGGAAGATGCCAGGGAACCACCTGTCCCTGCTTTCAATGCCTCAGGGAGTGTGGAGCCTCATGGCACCAGCCCGCTAGCCAGGGTGGGGCACTGGCGATCTCCCTGCTGGTGACTCTTTGGTAGCCGTGGCCAGCTCTCGTGGCCCCTGGGCTATAGTTTCTGCCCTGATGGGGTGCCCCCAGATTCTGCGGGGGGGGGGGGGGTAGGTCGTGGCTGTCTCCTGGTCTGGAAGCCCCAGGGGTCCCGACAGGAGACGTCTCAGCTGTGTCTTGTCTGGCACAGGGAATGGCCTTTCTGCACAACAGCATCATTGGGCACCACGGCAGCCTCAAGTCCTCCAACTGCGTGGTGGACAGCCGCTTCGTGCTGAAGATCACGGACTACGGGCTGGCCAGCTTCCGCTCCAGCTGCGATGCTGAGGACAGCCACGCGCTGTATGCCAGTGAGTACCCCCGCCCGCGGAGTGCACCTGCTCTCCGCCTTCCTCCTCCTCCCCAGGAGCCCCGCTCCTGGAGCATGTAACGATGCTGCCTCTGGCGGGACACAACTGAGAGTATCAATTCAGGACAAATTGCTTAGAGCAGGGCAGTCACAGCCCAAGGCTGGGGGGTCCTTTACTATTAAGGCACCAAAGCAGCCAGACAGAGAGGACTTTGGTCTCACCCCACTGGCTAACCAGAAGTCAGACAAGCAATTCCCTCAGACACTCCAGTTTCCCAGTATCATTACCAGTGCCACTCGTTATGCGGACGAATGGTTATGAAAATCAATACCCTAGTAAAAGGAAAAAAAGGCTCTCTCGATCCCAAAGCCCCAGACCTAGGTCAATATACAAATCAGATCTTACCCACAAATCACGCTGTTGCCAATCCTTTAGAATTTAAAATCTAGAGGTTTATTCATAAAAGGAAAAAGATAGAGATGAGAGCTAGAACTGGTTCAATGGAATCAATTCCATACAGTAATGGCAAAGTTCTTGGTTCGGGCTTGCAGCAGTGATAGAATAAATTACAGGTTCAAATCAAGTCTCTGGAGAACATCCCCAGCTGGGATGGGTCATTCAGTCCTTGGTTCAGAGCTTCAGTTTGTAGCAATGTTCCTCCAGAGGTCAGAAGCAGGATTGAAGACAAGATGGAGGGGTTTCCAGCGCCTTTTATATTCTCTCTCTTGTGAGCAGAAACCCCTTTGTTCTCCTGTGCAAAATCACAGCAACAAGATGGAGTTTGGAGTCACATGGGCAAGTCACATGTCCATGCATGACTCAGTTTGCAGGCTGCAGCCATTGCTCACATGCTACTTTGAGCATCCCAGGAAGACTTCTCATGTGTGGATTGGAGTCTCCCAAGGTCCATTGTCAGTTAAGTGTTTCTTGATTGGGCACTTAATTTGCAAATTCCTTTCTCAAGAAGCTGACCACATGCTTCACTGAGGCTGCTTAGAATCAAACACATTGCGATACAAGTACAGAGCCAATATTCGTAACTTCAACTACCAAATGATACACCCAGACAGACAGCATCATCCTAACCAGCAAACCAGAACCTTCCCATAGACACCTCACACAACAACCTTTGTACAATATCTGCCGTGAATATATGACTGTGGTTGCAACAGTAATCTATACGGTCACAGGTCATGTCAATAACAGCACAGAGGAGAAGGGGGCCCCTATGCTCCCCAACCTGCCCAGGGCTGAGAGGGCAACTCCGTGTGGTCTGTCAGGCCTGGGCTGCCCCACAGCCTGCTCTCCTGGCTGCACCCAGCCTGCCACCGCACTGCTCCCGGCCAGGCTCCACTGAGCTGGGTGGGGCTTGGCCCTGGGCGCTCTGGGCTGCTGGGTTCTCTCAGGGCGGGTGAAGGTTGGACCGTGGGGCTCCGGTCAGACGTGGCTCTGCCCCTTGCTCCTCCCAGAGAAGCTGTGGACGGCCCCAGAGCTGCTGCAGAAGGGGCGCCTGCCCCCCCAGGGGATGCAGAAGGCCGATGTGTACAGCTTCAGCATCATCCTGCAGGAGATTGCCCTGCGCAATGGGCCCTTCTACATCGAGGGCATGGACCTGAGCCCCAAGGGTGAGGGGGGGGCTGGGTCCCTAGGGATAGGGTGGTGGGGGGGTGGACCCAAAGTGACAGTGTGTGGGGTGGGGCCAGGGCTGGGTCCCTAGGTGACAGGGCTGCATAGCCCAGACCCTGAGGTGTGAGTGCGGGGGGACAGGGCTGGATCCCTAGGGACGGAGCGGTGGGGGACCCAGACCCTGAGGTGCAAGTGCGGGGGGCATGGCTGGGTCTCTAGGGATGGGGTGGCAGGGGGCCCAGACCCCAAGGTGCGAGTGTGGGGGGGCAGGGCTGGGTCCCTAGGAATGGGATGGCATGGGCCCAGAGCCCAAGGTGTGAGTGCGGGGGGGGAGCAGGGCTGGGTCCCTAGGGATGGGTCGGAGGGATGGACCCCAAGGTGACAGTGTGTGGGGCGGGGATAGGGCTGGGTCCCTAGGTGACAGGGTGGCGGAGGGCCTGGACCCCGAGGTGCGAGTGCGGGTGCTGGGGGGCCTGGAGCCCAAGGTGCGAGTGTGGGGAGGCAGGGCTGGGTCCCTAGGGACGGGGTGGCGGGGGGGGTGGACCCCTAGGTGACAGTGTGTGGGGCGGGGACAGGGCTGGGTCCCTAGGTGACAGGGTGGTGTGGGCCCGGAGCCCCAGGTGCAAGGGCTGGTCCAGCCCAGGGTGAAGACAGCCAGGCCGCTCAGACGGCCGCGCGGGCGTTGGTACCCCGGGCCTGGCTGGGCTCCCCCCTTGCCCCGGGCACGTGGCCCACGCCGTGCCGCGCTCCCCCCCGCAGAGGTTGTGCAGAAGGTGCGGAACAGCCAGAAGCCGTTCTTCCGGCCCTCCATCGACATGGGGCTGCACAGCGAGGAGCTGGCCGTGCTGATGGAGCGCTGCTGGGCGCAGGACCCCGCCGAGCGCCCTGACTTCAGCCAGATCAAGATCTTCATCCGCAGATTCAACAAGTGGGTGCCCCGGCCGGGGTGGGACAGGGCTTGGGGCGCAGCCTCGTGCCAGCTGGCACCCAGAGGACGCTGGGGGAGGTCTATGGGGCTGCATGCACACCCCCAGGGCGTGGGAACAGCTGGGAGCAGGGCCGAGATGTGTGATGGGGGCACACTCCGGGCAGGAACGGGGAAGCAGGACGGTGTCACACCCCAGCACCCGGAGTGTGCGAACACAGGAGCATTACGGTGTCACACACGCCCCTCAGGCAGGGGAATTCAGGGGGTTTCTTATCACCCACTTCCCCAGTCCTGTGTGCTCAGCTGGGGTGGGGGTTCTGCTCCCCCAGGGGTGTTGGGTGCCGGCTGTCACTGTCCTGGTGACTGGGTTTTTGGATCCTCCATTGATATGGGGCCGGCCTCGGACCAGACAGCGGGGTGACATTCAGACCTGTGTGTCAGCCTCCCTGAGAACAAACAGTCCTTTCTCCCCCCTCCCCCATGCAAAATATAGGGGAAACTGAGGCACACCGCAAACTCATGTAACAGGAGGGATAGCTTAGTGGTTTGAGTATTGGCCTGCTAAACTCAGGGTTGTGAGTTCAATCCTTGAGGGGGCCGTTTAGGGATCTGGGGCAAAAATTGGGGATTGGTCCTGCTTTGAGCAGGGGCTTGGACTAGATAACCTCCCGAGGTCCCTTCCAACCCTGATATTCTATGATTCCAGAAACTTCCCACTCTGCCACAGTACCAACAGGGGTGCTGGGTGGTGTCACAGCCACTCCTTGAGCGGCAGCCCTTGGGGAGCAGGCTCTGGGTGGATGTGTGTTACGGTGCCCCCTGTGTCGTGGACACAAGGCCCCCCCACAAGTCTCCTCCCGTGGCCTCTCTGCCGGCCTGTCTCTACAGGGAAGGCAGCACCAGCATCCTGGACAACCTGCTGTCGCGCATGGAGCAGTACGCCAACAACCTGGAGAAGCTGGTGGAGGAGCGGACGCAGGCCTACCTGGAGGAGAAGCGCAAGGCCGAGAACCTGCTCTACCAGATCCTGCCCCAGTAAGGGACCCACTCAAGCTTCTGAGCATGCGCTAGCAAGGGGGGAAAGCCGGAGGGGCATATGCCAAGCTCCCCCATGGGTGTGTGCTGGCATGGGGTGGGTGTGCGAAGCACCTCCATGAGCGTGCGGTGGAGTGAGGGGCAGAGTGCCCCTGGGGGTGGATGGGGGTTAGAGGCCTTAGCACTGGTGCACCCTGCACAGTGCCTGGGGTGGGGGCAGGGGCCTGGTGCTTCTGCCTTGCTCCCATTTCACAGTGGGGGGGGCAGTCTGGGGCAGCAGCACTCACACTGACCTGCCCCCCCACCCCCAGCTCCGTGGCCGAGCAGCTGAAGCGCGGGGAGACGGTGCGGGCTGAGGCCTTCGACAGCGTCACCATCTACTTCAGCGATATTGTGGGGTTCACAGCCCTGTCGGCTGAGAGCACCCCTATGCAGGTAACTGGGGGGGAGGCGGAGAGAGCCCCCCTATGCAGGTAACCTAGGTGGGGGGGAGCAGCGCCCCTGCAGGTAACCGGGGGAGGGGACAGAACATACCATGCAGGTAACCAGGGGGGAGAGCCCCCCATGCAGGTAGCCAGGGGGTGCCCTGTGGAGGAGAGTCTGTAGGGAAGCAGCCAGTGAGCAGCCTCCCCTCCCCCCGGCAGCCCAGTTCCCGGGGCTCTCAGCGTGGGCTGGCCCGTGCGTGGGGAGCCGTGGCCCGCGGGGTGTGGCTGGGCGCCCGGAGCAGTGCTGGCTGCGCAGCGAGTGGCCAAGGAGGCTAGGCGCTCGGCCCTCACCTGTGCTCCCCGCCCCCAGGTGGTGACCCTCCTGAACGATCTCTACACCTGCTTCGACGCCATCATCGATAACTTCGACGTGTACAAGGTGAGACGGGCCGGCCGCTGTGCGTGGTGCTCTCAGGGCAGGGCCTGGCAGGTGCGGGGAACCCAACGCTCGTGCCCCAAGGAGGGGGTGGGGAGCTGAGAAGATGCTCCTTGGCAAGGGGCCCCGGGGCCTGGCTCTCAGTGGGATGGGAGTGTGGGTGGGGTCTCCCGCTTTGAACTCCCTGGGGTGGCAGACCCGGGCATGCGTTTGCTGATGCTCATCCCTGACTCTGCTTGGCCCCCAGGTGGAGACGATTGGAGACGCCTACATGGTGGTGTCGGGGCTGCCGGTGCGGAACGGGAAACTGCACGCCAACGAGATCGTCCGCATGGCGCTGGCCCTGCTGGAGGCTGTGAAAACCTTCAAAATCCGGCATCGGCCCAATGACCAGCTCCGGCTGCGCATCGGCATCCACACCGGTGAGCCGCTGGCCCCTCTCTGCGGAGACGAGGCTCATGCAGCCAGCGGGTGGGCCCGGAGAGGGCCTGGACCCAGCTCCCTGGTGGGGACACCACGCTCTGAGTCACCAGCAGGCCTGGGGGGGGAACGTGCTGTCCTGGGGCCAGAGGGGGCCTGGGTGAGGGCAGGGGTTCCCGGGTCCTGCGTAGAGGTGACGGCTCTCTCCCTCGGCAGGTCCCGTCTGTGCCGGGGTGGTAGGGCTGAAGATGCCCCGGTACTGCCTGTTTGGGGACACGGTGAACACAGCCTCGCGCATGGAGTCCAACGGGCAGGGTAAGTCTCCCCCCACAGCAGGCAGCCCGGCCCTGTGCCCTGGCATCGCAGCTCACCCATCCCCCTCCCGCTTTCCCTACTCATGGGCCCCTCCCTGGTGGGTACGGCAATGGGCCCCCCCGGCCCAGCTGCAGGGCGTTCAGGGCTGGCCCTCACTGCCCTGTGGCAAGGTGAGTTGGAGGCAGTACCATGGGAACTGCCCAGTTGAGCCCATCTAGCCCAGTAACCCCAGCCCAGATCCAAGCAGTGGGTCCACAGGTATAGCTCCAGACCCCTTGCTCTGGCCCCTGGTGATTCCTCCCCTCCTCTGACCCAGCACTGAAGATCCACATTTCGTCCACCACCAAGGAGGTCCTGGATGAGTTTGGCTGCTTCGAGCTGGAGCTCCGAGGCGACGTGGAAATGAAGGTGAGTCTGGGGTCCCGCTCTGCCTGGGTCAGTCCCACCAGATGGACTGGGGCAGGGCTGTTGGCATCTCAGTGCTCCTGGGCAGGGACAGGCCGACTGGGCCCTCAGCGGGGATGGAGATACAGAACTGACAGCGCATTGGGTGCCAGCAGGTGAGCACAGAGCTGGGAGCAGGCGGAGGGACCAGGTATGGGGCCAGCAGCCAGGATGCCAGGGTCATGGGAATGCACAGACAGGCCCCTGCACAGCTGAGAGCCCAGCAGCCCCTGTGCCAACTTCAGTCACAGCAGCTCTGCCCATTAAGGGCACATCTTGGCAGCGGGGAGAGCCCCTCGGGAGCGCACTGCACGGCTTGGAACGACGGGCACCGCCGAGCTCTCCGATGCGGCATCCCTTCTCGGGGCAGGGAGTGCGGCAGGGCACGGGCCAGCTCTGCAGAGGGGAAGCCTGGAGAGGCCTGGCCCCAGCTGCGGGACATGGAGGATGCGGGGCGGGTGAGCCAGCCTGGCCATGGGGCCCAGCCCCAAGCGATGGCTCTGGCCTGACCTGCCCCCCTCTGGCTTCCAGGGGAAAGGGAAGATGCGGACGTACTGGCTGCTGGGCGAGCGGATGGACGACAGCATCATCTGAGGCAGGCCCCTGGGCTGACTCGAGCTCTGCACTGAGCGGGGCTTCGTCACTGAGCTCCGCATGCAGGAGGCTGCGCGCCGTCTCTGAGCACCACTCCCCGGCCGCGGCAGGGAGCGCCCAGCACGCAGGCGGCTCCTGGGCTGGCACCGGGCTCTGCCTCCGGACTGCAGGCCCCACCAACCCAGCCGAGCTCCACGGGCCCTGCTGGCAGACACACAGAGCCGTGCTGCCCACCTGGCCCTGCCCGCCCAGCTGCAGTCTCCTTCCACTCAGCCTCCGAGTGCAGGGCCTGGCGGGGATGGCGGGAGCCAGCCGGGCCCACGACCCCATTCGGCTCCTTGGAGCCTGGCTGTACCGGGGCTGGCAGGGCCCCGGGCACCGCCTGAGAACAAGCCCCCGGGGCCCTGAGTCTCTGTAACCCGGTATCCCCTCCCCAGGCTCAGCTGGCTCTGAGCCCCTCAGCCTTGCCATCCCCTGGGCCCAGCTGGCTCTGAGCCCGTCCCCCCAGGGGCCTGGCTGCTCCCCCATGGCACTTGGCCTTCCTTCCAGTACTCTGCACCCTCCCCCGAAGTGAGCGAGCTGGGGGCTGCTGCCAGGGCTGGCCCTCAGCTGGAGGGGGGGGTGTTCCTCGCCCACTGTCCTGTGGCCTGGTTCACACGAGCACGATGCAGCTGCTCACACCTTCCCTTGTAACTGTCCCGCATCCCTCCCTCTTGCCCTGTAACTACCCCCTGGGCTGGGCAAACGCCCACAGCCTGGCAGTGCCCACAGCCTCCCTCGAGTGTACATATAGGGATCAAACTGTGCACACGATTGTGTTGAAATACAGCCTTCCCGAACCAGACCCTGCACGTCTCTGGGGGGGCTAAGCGGGGGAGCAGGCTTCAGAGACACTGCCGCAGTGCGACCCCGGGCGGCTGTCTGGGGGGTGGAGGGGAGCTGGTGCCACCCTGAGCAGAGGGCTGGGGAGACCTGGCCAGTCAGGCTTCTTTGCGTGGCCAGGTAGTTGGTGACCAGCTGCAGGGGCTGCTGTGAACACTGGCTCCTGCAGCGTGTGCTTCTGCCACGGGAGGTTGCCCTGTGTGCACTGATGCCCTGGGCACTGCCATGCACCCGCCCTCCACCTGGCCAGCCCTGGCAGGAAGGTCATGCAGCAGCCGTGGGCCCCGCCTGGCTCCTGGGTGCAGAGCGGGGCTGGAGGCTGCCTCGCTGCGTCTCCTGGACCACGTTCAGAGAACAGCTCGCTGCCCACCCTGGGTTTGCTTTGGCTGGTGGCCGGAGCACTTTCCTGTGAGCTCAGCGCCGGCTGCTCAGCCAGCCCCTTCCTGGAAGGCACCGTTGTCCGGAGCACAGCAGCAGGCGGGGGCTCTGCCTGGCCCAGGGGCTGGCGGTAATGAGACCACGCACGCTTCCCAGAGAGCGAGGGGGAGCAGTGGGCCATGACATGGCCATCCCAAGTGCAGAAAAAATAGCAAATATGGCAGGCGACCAGCTTGGCTTAACAGTGAAATCTTCAGTGAACTTAAACTCAGAAAGGAAGCTTACAAGAAGTGGAAACTTGGTCAGATGACTTGGGAGTAGTATCAAAATATTGCTCAAGGGGTGTAATCAGGAAAGCCAAGGCACAATTGGAGTTGCAGCTAGCAAGGGATCTGAAGGGGAACAAGAAGGGTTTCTACAGATATGTTAGCAACAAGAAGAAGGTCAAGGAAAGGGTGGGCCCCTTACTGAATGGGGGAGGCAACCTAGTGACAGAGGATGTGGAAAAAGCGGAAGTACTCAATGCTTTTTTTGCCTCGGTCTTCACAGACAAGGTCAGCTCCCAAACTGCTGTACTGGGCAACACTGTATGGGGCAGAGGTGAGCAGCCCTCAGTGGTGAAAGAAGAGGTTAAGGACTATTTAGAAAAGCTGGACATGCACAAGTCCATGGGCTCTAATGCATCCGAGGGTGCTGAGGGGGTTGGCTGATGTGATTGCAGGGCCATTGGCCATTATCTTTGAAAATTCGTGATGATCAGGGGAGGTCCTGGACCACTGGAAAAAGAAAAATATAGTGCCCGAAATTTAAAAAAGGGAAGAAAGAGAACCCGGGGAACTACAGGCCAGTCAGCCTCACCACAGTCTCTGGAAAAATCATGGAGCAGGTGCTCAAGAAATCCATTTTGAAGCACTTAGAGGAGAGGAAGGTGATCAGGAACAGTCAGCATGGATTCACCAAGGGCAAGTCATGCCTGACCAACCTGATTGCCTTCTATGATGAGATAACTGGCTCTGTGGATATGGGGAAAGCAGTGGACGTGATATATCTTTACTTTAGCAAAGCTTTTGATACAGTCTCCCACAGTATTCTTGCCAGCAAGTTTAAAAAGTATGGATTGGATGAATGGACTATACGGTGGATAGAAAGTTGGCTAGACTGTTGGGCTCAATGGGTAGTGATCAACAGCTCAAGGTCTAGTTGGCAGCCGGTATCAAGTGGAGTGCCCCAGGGGTCGGTCCTGGGGCCGGTTTTGTTCAATATCTTCATTAATGATCTGGAGGATGGCATGAATTGTACCCTCAGCAAGTTTGCAAATGACACTAAACTGGGAGGAGAGGTAGATATGCTGGAGGGTAGGGATAGGATACAGAGGGCCCTAGACAAATTAGAGGATTGGGCCAAAAGAAATCTGATGAGGTTCAACAAGGACAAGTGCAGAGTCCTGCATTTAGGAGGGAAGAATCCCATGCACTGCTACAGACTAGGGACCGAATGGCTCGGCAGCAGTTCTGCAGAGAAGGACCTAGGGGTTACAGTGGACGAGAAGCTGGATATGAGTCAACAGTGTGCCCTTGTTGCCACAAAGGCTAATGACATTTTGGGCTGTATAAGTAGGGGCATTGCCAGCAGATTGAGGGATGTGATCATTCCCCTCTATTTGGGACTGGTGAGGCCACATCTGGAGTATTGCGTTCAGTTTTGGGCCCCCCACTACAGAAGGGAGGTGGACAAATTGGAGAGAGTCCAGTGGAGAGCAACAAAAATTATTAGGAGGCTGGGGCACATGACCTACGAGGAGAGGCTGGCAGGTCTGGTCTGTCCTATGCGGGGCTAGCAAGGGTGGGCTCCGCTGGCCTGCCCCATCCCCCACCCATGATGCCAGGAGAGCGAGGATGGGCGAGCCCTGTGCAGGTTCACGGTGCTGTCTGTGCCCACAGGAGGCAGGGCTTAGCCGGCAGCTCTGGTACCCCACCCTGTACTGCGTTGCCTGCACCAACCCCAGAGCTGCAAGGAACTCAGCAAACCTGCCCGCTCCAGCCACCCCCTGGCCTGATGGCAGCAGCTGCTGCCTCCACCAGCCCCAATGGCACCAGGGCGAGGGCTGGGCCCTGCCTGCCCCAGTGGGCAGCCATCCTCGTCCTGTAAATCTGCCTGCTACTGCCCCGAAGAGCTGCATGAGACTCCTGCAGGGAGGGGGCTCTGGGGAGGCCCTGGCCCCAGGCTAGAAATGGCTGGGACAGGAGCCCATTCCCGGGACAATGCCCCCCTAGGCAAGCTCCAGCTCACCCAGGCTCCCTGGCCTGCTGCAGCTGGGATCACTGGGCAGGCAGGGCTAACAGGCCCTGTTAAAGGGGGGCAGCCCGGAATGCTGTCAGGGCCCTGGCTCATTCCTCCCTGCAAATGCACAGGTGAGGGGGCAGTGGTGGCTGAGACCCAAGTCCATGCCCAAGTACCCCAAGCCTGCATAGGGCACTACCAGACACCTCCTGCAGCTCACTCCGGCCGTACCTGCCGTGCGCCCTACCCCAATGCACACGCAGCACCCCTCCAGCCCAGTGCGGAGCCCCCAGCATCACACCAGCCAGCTGGTCCCATCCACTCTTTATTACCCTGCGGGGCCTAGAGTTTGGGGTAGTTCTCTGGGGCATAGGGCATGGGCTGGTCCAGGTACTCGCTGATGGGGGTGGTGAAGGTCGCATTCCTCCTAAAGGGGGTGTCACTGGTACGGATGTTGGAGACGCCCTGAAAGAGGAGGAATTGGACAACGTCCCAGTTGAACAGAGCAGGGCTTCCAGGGAGGGCCTTGGCTGGGGCAGACATGGCTGGGCCCCCAACTGGGGGACAGGGCAGAGGCAGTAAGGCCCTTGTCTGGGGGATGGGGCAGAGGCAGCAGGGCCCCTGGCCGGGGGGCTGGGGGAGACATGGCAGGGCCCCCAGCTGGGGGGGAGGGGCAGAGGCGTGCTGAGGACAGGAGCAGGAGTCACTCCACACCCCTGCCCGCAGGGGTGGCTGCCAGTCTGTTGGGTCAGGCCCAGCCCTGCCAGCAGCCACATGGCATGCAGGTGGGAACAGCTGAGCTGCTGGGGCACTCGCTCGCTGCCCGCAGACAGCCTGGCTGGCGCAGAGCGGGGTACTTACAGGCAGCTGGCGGGCGCTCTCCAGCCAGAAGGTGTGGGGCTGCTCCAGGCGATAGTCATGGGGCTGGGAGAAGCACAAAGGCAGAGTGTGCCCATCAGTGAGGCGCTGCATCCACCAAGGCTTCCCGTGCTCCTGTGATGGGCGCTCGGCTTGCCCTGCCTGAGGACCCCACAGGGGAGTCTCCTGGGCCATGGCATGTCCCAGCTTCCCCAAGGACACCACCCACGCTGGGGGGCATTGCAGAGTGGGCAGCACTTGAGCCTGCAGCTCAGCCTGTCAGTGCTGGCTGTGATGCCGAGCGCCAGGAACAGCAGGGGCTGAATTACCCCAGCTGGGAGAGTGCAGGTCCATGTACCCTGCCATATGCCTATCCAGCTACCCACTCTGCCCAGCTCCTCCTCCCCCACCCAGTCCATGGACCAGTCACTATCCCACCCACCCTATACCCCCCTCCTTTCCCTGCAAGCTGAGCAGCGACGCTGGGGGCAGCTGACGGTGCAGAGCCATGGGCCCAGGTCTCACCCTGGTGGGGGGCAGCAGCACAGCCCGGAAGCCCTCCTGGCAGTAGTCCCGGTGGGTGGTGGAGAGTGACTCCATGGGCCCGGCGGGAGGGTAGAGCTCTGTCAGGGTCTCCTTCCTGCAGAGAGACGCTGGGGTTACTGAGGGATGGGGCTGCAGCGCCCACCGGCTCCCCTGGCCCAGCCAGTGGGCCTCGTGGGAAAGTTCTGCAACCACAGGGGACCCAAGCTGCAAAGAGCCCCACCCCACGGGGAGCAGCCTAGGCCGACGGTGTGATGGAGCTGGGGGAGTGTTAATGTGCTCAGGAGCAGGGCACGGCTGTGCCCTGGTGCCCACGCGGGCGCCAGCTGCAGTGCGCTGGGTAGCAAAGCAGCAGAGTGGTGCATATCAGGCTGGGCTGCAGGCTCCCAGGGGCTGGCCGGAGCCTGGGAGCAAGGCTGACGTCCTCTCTGTTCCGGCAAGCCAGTGCCCCTGCAGCATCACGCAGGCCCTGGCTGTGCCGTGCCCCCAGGGCTCTCGTTAGTCAGACGCCCAAAGACGCTGGCCATCCCCTGTGCCCCCCAAGAACAGTCCCTTTTCGGGGCTCCACGAGCCAGCTGGGACATCCCACCAGCATTTAGCTGCCTCTGCCCCTCCTTGGCCTCCAGCTGCCACCCCCCCAGCCAGGCCCATGGCCACCTGGGCGTTTCCCTCCCCCTGGGCATTGGCTAGAACAGGTACCCCCCAGTGCTCCTCTGGCCCAGCCACTGGAGCGGCTGCTCCCAGCCCCACCTGCTCACACTGCGCCTGGGGGAACGCTGCCCCCCAGACTCCTAATCTCTCCTGCTGCCTCTGCTTTCCCAGGCTCACAACAATGGTTTCCCTTATCACAGGGCCCGGGGGAGCGGGCCAGCGGGCCAGCGCATGGGCCCCAGACACTATCACAAAGGAAAAGCAAGAGGAAACCCCCCAGGCCTGGAGCATGATGCAGCCCAGCGGCTCAGCACAGGGCGCAGGCGAGGAACAAGGAGGCCTCAGGCCTCGACCTGAATCTGAGCCAGACTCGCCTCCGGCTGGGGTCAGCATGTGTTGGGCTGAACCAGGAACCAGCCGGCACTGGCCCCAGGCCCTTTGCAGCAGTGACCCACCTCAGTGAGCCTGACAGCCGCCCCGCAGGGGTGCTGCAGTCCAGACAGGCACCCGGCACTGCTGGAGTCTGGGCCACACTGAGCGCTCACCTGGTGGGGCCTGGGCCAGCCAAGTGTCTCATAACCCCCCTCCAGGCTGAGCACCTGTCTGGGCCGGGCAGCCGCAGGAGGGATCTTGCCGGGCTGGGGCTCGAGGTATGTGGGATAAAACTGCGTGTGAGATAGGCACAACCCCTCCCCAGTCCCCGCCCCCAATCTGGCTCCCCCAGCACCTCAGAGATCAGGACCTGGATATCAGGACCCTTGCCCTGGCCCCATGGGGCGCCCTGGGAAACCACAACCAGGGGCTAGCAGAGCCAAATGAGACGATGGAGCTGTGGAAATCTGGGGGGGGAATCCAGGGCAAGCAGCGCCCAGCAGGGCCAGGACGCACAGGAACGTTGGCAGTGCCAGGGCAGCGAGCTAGCAGCCCTCAGCCAAGCAGCACATCGGGGGCGTTTCCACAGGCTCCTCTCCAGCACTGGCTGCTCAGCACTCGCGTCTCTGCCACAGCTGGCACCCAGCCTCCCCGCCGGGGCACGGACTCTGCTAGCGGGACTCTGGCCAGCACGCTGAGACCAGCAATGGACACGCTGCAGCACCAGCGGAGACTCAGTCAGAGGCCACACGGCCCCGGGGGTGGGCGGGTGGGCTAGAGCTCGGGTGGCTAGCCCAAGCCTCTGCCACTTGTCCACACTGCGATTCAGAGCGGGCTGGCAAGGGCTGCTCCCCGGGCTGGAGATCCATCTCCCCCTGCAGCGTAGACACAGCCAGAGCACCCAGTGCAGCCTGCACTTCCCCCATGGCTGCCAGGCACAGACGCCTCTATCCCCCTCCCGAGACGGGGCCCTTCTCCCTGCACAGCTCAGCTGAGCTAGGGGCCAGGGGAGAGCGAGGCAGCTCCAGGGAGAAGAGCTTGGCTGGGGAGCAGCCTGCTCATTGCCAGCCCCAGCACTGCCCTACCCGCCCTCCCTGCTGGGAGCCTGAGCGTGGCAGGGAAAGGGCAGCAGACTCACCTGTATTTCTGGTACAGCATTAACTCCAGCATGGCCTCCCGCTGCCCTGCAGGGAGAGACGGGACACGTCAGTGCCAGGGGACTGCCCCGGGCACTGTACTGCAGCCCCTGGATTCAGAGCCCCTGCCAAGGCAGCGGCATGGGGCGGGCTGGGGAGAGGGCTGAGAGGCCAAGAGAAAACACACGGGCAGCCCGCGAGGCGCAGGGAGCACCATGGCCAGATAGGGAAGGGCAGCAACCTAGACCCACAGATACAGCGCCAGGCGCCTGAGACCCAGACTGAGTCATCCTGCCCAGCCACGAGCAGGGCCTGCAGCTGCCTCTCGGGGGAGCCCATGAGCACCAGCCCGCGAGGAGCACCGTGGGCCAGCCTGAGACGTGGGGGACTAGCTAGCCAGGGAGGCAGGGGCCAGTACACAGCATGACAGCAGCACGGGGCACGGGCCAGGCCCGCTGCATCCCTACTCACCCCCCTGCCTCCACGGGATGCTGGGGCACCGTGCCGCCTCACACAGCTGGACAGTCAGGGCCTGATCACCATGGTACAGCTTGGAAGTCTTCCTTTCCTGTCCCAAATGGCTGTGTTGCTGTGGGGCTGTTAAACAGCTGGCATGCCTCACCCCAGAGGCAGCTGCATTCCAGTGGAGGGTAAGTGATTCCTGCATACACAGCTACAAAAAGCTTGGGTGCTGCCTGCAGGAAAAGTGCTAAGAGTGCCTGATACTCTTACTGCCCCCAAGCCAGGTGGGCTCCCTGCCCGTGGGACAGGGATGGGGGCTGCCATGGCAGGGGTGGGGCACTCACCCTTCCACAGACAAGCAGTGCCAGTCCCGTCCAGCCCCGCTGGGACTTGGCGATGGGGCCTGTCCCACAGGCAGAGACTGAGCCTGCAGGCCTCTGGGGGGGCCAATGGGACAGAGACCAGCCCCAGAGCACAGGGACAGGTGAGTGGCCCAGGGTGCTGCACCACCCCACCTGCACACTGGAGCACATGGAACCACATCTCTGCGCCCCCTAGCCCACAGGTTGCTTCAGGCCCCCAGGCCTCACCTCTTCCAGGCAGCCCAGTCCTTCGGGGGCTGCGGTAGGAATCCTTCATGGTGGTGCTGTCAGCCAGCTGCGCAAGGAGCTGGAGGGTGAGCAGCCCGCGGTGGCCATGCCGGTAGAAGAAGCCCTCACTGCCCAGCTCAGGACTCGGCACTTGGTCCAGCTCGTTGGTGGCTCTCTGGAAACAAGAAGCAGCAGCACGAATTCCAGGGTGGGGAGGGCACAATCAGCCCTGGCCCCAGCCTCCCACGCCAAAGGGGACGGCTTCCCTCAAACGCCTGTAGGGCAGCGCAGCCTGTGGCAGGCTGCCTCCCTGGGTGCTGCAAGGGGACGGGTCTGAGGGCAGCTCACCCCAAGCCCAGCTCCTTCTCTAGCTTCCTCTGCTCCCCCAGTCCCTGAGGAGCTCTGAGACACAGTGCTGCTGTGCTAACGCCTGCTAATGCCAGGACTGTGCCCTCAGCGGGGGCCGCCATGGTGCCAGGGCCATGTAGACCCCTCCTCACAGCGAGACGTGCTGCACAGATACAGCCTCCCACCAACACCAGAGCCCAGCAGGAGCCCTGAGAGCAGCAGCTCGGTGACCGCAGGGTGGAGCAGGGACTGAGACAGGGGCACTTTCTCCGGCAGCTTTTTTAAGCCCATAGCATAAAAGAGACAGATCCTTTGAGCCTCTGAATACAAAGGGCCAATCCCCACTCACCCAGTGGTTCTTATCATGGCAGGCACTGGGGCTATTGGGAGGATAGGACCCCCACAGGGAAGCTCATCCTGGCCGGTGCTGAGTGTACAGCGTTGGGACCATACGCACGCCGACAGCCCTGTCCGGGGGGTGCTGATGTTGACATTTCAATAATGAATGAGATGTTAGGTTGGGTGGAGATCGGCCATGTGAGGCCTTGAAAGTACAGACAAGCAGCTTAGGTTGGCTGGGGGAGTCAATGGAGGGGTGACGCAGGGAAAGTGACGGGCTAGGAGAAGGACCTGGGTAGCCGCATTCCGAATGGATCCGAGTGGGGCAGGACTGGGCAGAGAGGGATGCGAGGCACTGGGATCCCGGAGGAGAGTTTTCGCTGTGTGGATGGACAGGAAAGACTGGGTCTTCCAGATGTGATGCAGAAAGAATCAGCAACATGTAGACCTAGCCTGGGTGTGAGGACCGAGAGAGGTGCCTGAGTGGAGATTACGGCTCTGGGCAGCAGGCAGGACGCTGGGTCTTACCAAACTCTGCCTGGGGGGTGTCTGATAAATGTCACCTCCCTCTAGGAATGGCTCCAAGCCACTGGCACCATTCAGCACAAGACACTGCCATAGGACTCCATACCACCCCCACTGCTCACAGGGAGGGCGAAGCAGCCATGACACTGATCAGAGTCTTGGGAAGCCCAGAGCAGCAGCAGCTGCTGTAGGGGCCTACAGACTCAGGCAGACACTAGGCATTGGTTTGACCTGTACAGGGAGGGGCGGGTACCAGGCTAGATGGGCCCTCATGCAGAGAGCAGGAGATGGGGAGATAGTGGCCTAGCTGGGCCATTGGGCTGATGCAGCATGGCAGGGTGGGGTGATGCCAGGCTAGTGGCCACGGGGCAGTTATGTAGGGACATCACAGTGCTTTGCATCAATGTGGCAGTGTCTGTGCTGTTGTGTAAATACCAGCAGGCAGCTGCTTTGCTGCAAACAGATGGGGGATTACCTCCTCCTGCCAGTTATGGACTAGGCATTTCCCTCGGGACACAAGCCGTGGTTGCTCCTCAGGCATCTCAGCCTTGCTGGGCAGTATCTCGGCCATGCAGGGCAACAGCATTCCAAGGCTGCCCCCCGGCTCTGCATGGCAGTGTGGCATCTCAACCGGACAGGGCTCCATCTCAGCCTTGCTGGATGGCATTTCTCCAGGCATCTCTGCCACGCAGGGCGACAACTCTCTGTGGCAGGGCGGCATCTCAGCCACACTGGATGGCATCTCTCCGTTGCTCACTGGCAGCTCTCCCTGGCTGTGCAGCAAGGCTTGCTCTGTGAGAGCTGAGCTGTCGTACGAGGAAGGAGAAAGTGCTGTCATTTACACTGTGGTCACAGCGCAATGGGCTCACAATCAACATCTGCTCTCCACAGCAAATGCCATCTCACCCTCGGCCCAACCCAGAGACCCAGCAAGACCAGGGCCTAGGTGCACCTTGATACAGAAGTCCCTGGGGCTCTACCTATGCAGCCTTGCCCCACGCCATGGCCCTCCCCACTCTGGTCCCGCCATTCTCAGACCAATGGTGGTGGCAGGGATCCCATTCTCCCCCACAATGAGGCAGGAGCTGCAGCAGGGCCCCTCTCCCTTCAGGAGCACCAGGGTTTCCTGTTCGCTCCTGGAGAGGCAGGGTATGAGGAAATTGGAATTTTCTGTAATATTTTTGAGAGTCCTGTGTGCCTCAGTTTCCCCTATGTGCTGCATCATTGCCAAGTGGGTAGCAAAGGGCTGTTTGGTCTAGGGCAGGCTAAGAGACACAGGTGTGTGTGTCACCAACCTGTCTGGGCCTTGGTCCCCTCATCAGTAGAGCATTTGAGAAAACAATGGCAACTCCAATCCCTCAGACATTGACTCCCAGTGACCAAGGCCCCAGAGGGATCGGGATTTCCCCATCTCTCAGCAGGGAGGCTGAGCAACTTTCCCCGGCTGGAGAACAAAGGATTGGGAAGGTGTGAGATGGGGAATCAGAGCTGGCAGGAGTCGGGCTCTCCCTGGAGTCTGACCTATGAGATCAGATGGGAGACAGGGCAGGAGTGCAAGTAGGGCGGTACCCTCCAGTACTGGCAAGAGATTTTATCCAGTACAGAGTACTGGAAAGACTTGGAGCTAGCTCCCCCCACCCGGAGAGGGAGTGGGGCTGCACTCTGCTCCTTAAAGGAGCAGAATGCTGTTAGGGAGGGCATTCATTCTTTAAATGGCTTTAACAGCACAATACATATGCTAACAAACTTCAGCAAAGTCAGGAGTCCTCAAGAGGAGTAGGGGGAGGATGGACAGTGTTTAAACAGTGTTTTTTATTCTGTTTCTCCCCACTGGTCTGAATTATCCATGACGTCCATACTGCATCACATCAAGTCCAAATCATTCAAGGAATGCCTCTGCTTGCACTGACCAGAGGATGTTTGGATTCTGATGTTAGCCCAGTTCTGCAGCCTGATGGGAATCAGGTGTCTGATGTACAAAAATGTACAAAATGTACAAAAAATTCTTCTTTGCAGCCAAACTAGTCTAACATGCATTTTAACTGGAACTGGAGCAGCAAAACAAAGAAAACAAATGCCTCATTTTCCAGCTTTGTGGATGAGAGAACTATAAGTGAAGAGTATAATGCCGGACACTGACAGCCTTAAACCAGCTGCCTCAGGAATTTGCCAAGAACTTTGCTGACAATATGTTCCTCATCTTAGCAATGGAGCTAAGACATCATACATCTGCCCACCTTTATTCAAATGAAGTTCCTTCTGATCTGATAGTTCATGCATTGTCAGTTTCATCCAGAACAATTTACAAAAAGGGATAGAGAATAAGATGGAGAATATCTTATTGCCCTTATATAAATCCATGGTATGCCTTGTACATCTTGAATATTGCGTACAGATGTGGTCTCCTCATCTCAAAAAAGATATACTGGCATTAGAAAAGGTTCAGAAAAGGGCAACTAAAATGATGAGGGGTTTGGAACGGGTCCTATATGAGGAGAGATTAAAGAGACTAGGACTTTTCAGCTTGGAAAAGAGGAGACTAAGGGGGGATATGATAGAGGTCTACAAAATCATGAGTGGGGTGGAGAAAGTGAATAAGGAAAAGTTATTTACTTGTTCCCATAATATAAGAACTAGGGGCCACAAATGAAATTAATGGGCAGCCCGTTTAAAACAAATAAAAGGAAGTTCTTCTTCACACAGCACAGTCAACCTGGGGAACTCCTTGCCTGAGGAGGTTGTGAAGGCTAGGACTATAACAGGGTTTAAAAGAGAACTGGATAAATTCATGGAGGTTAAGTCCATGAATGGCTATTAGCCGGGATGGGTAAGGAATGGTGTCCCTAGCCTCTGTTTGTCAGAGGGTGGAGATGGATGGCAGGAGAGAGATCCCTTGATCATTACCTGTTAGGTTCACTCCCTCTGGGGCACCTGGCATTGGCCACTGTTGGTAGACAGGATACTGGGCTGGAAGGACCTTTGGTCTGACCCAGTATGGCCGTTCTTATGTTCTTACAAATTTGGAACCTAATCCTGTAAACCCTTAATCATTTGATCAATTCCATTGAAGACAATGGGACTATTTGCATGACTATGGACCACTTTTGTGGACTGGTAAGAGTTTCAGGAGTGTGTTCCTATAAAGGAAGTTGAATCCCCCATTGAAATGCAATGTTTGGGTACAATACAATAAAGCAGTTTAGGATACAATTCTACTTAAAATTTGTCTTTTAATAAGTCATACATATGTTGGAATGGTTCCTCACCCAACTCCCATATTCCACATAAACAGACTGAATACTATATATGTGGGGGGAAAGTGAGTAGTTAAGCCTGTTGATGTTTGTATATACAAAGGAGGGTGTCGGAACAATGGGGAGAGTGTGGGGGCCCCAGGCTGGGGCAGGGAGGAATCACATGGGGGGTCACATGGGGAGGTCACATGCTCCCCACCCCTTGTGTCCCTCCCATGAGTGCAGTACCAGCAAGAAATGATTTCTACTTGCACTACTGCCCAGCGGGTTCCCTACAGGTTGGCTGGGCTCTGGGCTGACCAGACTGGACGATGCTCCAACTGTCAGCTCTCTGGGCTACCCTAAGAGCTCCCTGTGCTGTGTCCAGGTGACTGATCGACCCGACTGTTCTGGCAGCGCTGTGGAAGTGTCACTGCAGATGCTGAGAGAGGTGCATTAATCCCTGCGGAGTGAACAGGTCTCCCCTGGGGTCTGTCTCAGTGAGACTCACTGAATGGAGCTCATGGGGTGGGCTGCAGGCCCAGAGGTCCCGTCTCAGGAGGTGGTGAAGCCGGAGGAAGAGTGAGACCTCCCAGGGGTCTGGTCCACTGACGGGCTCCTCCTAGAGACTGTTCCAAAACTGGTGACACAGTTCCAGTCCTGTGGGTCTGTGACATGGGGTAGCAGCAAGGAGGTCCCCCAGCATTCACAACTCCAGCTTCTGAGATATCTGCTTTGATAGGAGCCATGCCCCTATGCTATTCCCCTCCTTTTACATACAGATCCCTCTGCTGGGGTGGGGCTGGCAGAGCATCTAACACCCCACTGAGATGTACAGGGAACTTCCCCCTATCACAGCCATCGTCTCAGACTCAGGCAGACAGGGCTGTATCGATTCCACCAGTCCCAGCTCTCCCCTCTCAGAGCGATCAGCTCAGGCTCTCTGCAGACACAGGCAGCATCGCTGCAACACTCGCCCTGGGTCAGTTTCAAGCTTTACTTTAGGGCTGCAGGAGCCAGAAACTTCCTGAAGTTGTGCTGTGGTGGCGGGGCCCTGAGGCTTGATCCAGCCCAGCTCAAGCCCCGTCTCCAGATACTCCTGACACCCGGACCCTAAATCCCACACATACCCTAGGCCCTGCCCTTCTCAGGCGCTGTTCCCCGCACCAAGCCACGCCCCTCCTCTCTGCCCCGCCCCCACGTGCCCTGAGCCCTACGCCAGCCCCCACAGCGTTACCTTTGATCTATTTGAACTCTGACCCCACCCATGACCCCGTGACCCTGGCATCGCCCCCTCACCCCTGCAGGCTCCCGTCCTCGCGCGGCCGCTCTCGCGCCATCTCGGGGCCTCCAATCACTTCTGCGCCTGCGCAGTTAGCGTCGCTGTTTCCATGGAGACAGTAAACAGCGCGGGGCGAGCCTGGCGAGGGCGCATGCGCTAACGACCCCACCGGCCCTGTCTCCTAAGCGACGGAACGCCACCCGCCCATTGGCTGAACGGAACCCGTGGCCTCTAAGAAGCACCTCCCATTGGGCGGCTGCCGGGCGAGCGTCTACCTCCAGCACGGCCCCTTCCCCGCGCGTGGGCTCGCGGGGCGGGGCTCCAGCGACCGCTCCTCCCTCGGCCCCGGCTTGCGCTGGGCCCCGCCCCCTGCTGCACAGAGCCGCCTGGGAGCCGCCGGGGAGGGCGGGGCCGAAGGGCGGGGCCGGGCGGGGAGGGGCGGGGCTGATGGGCGGGGCCGGGCGGGGAGGGGTGGGGTCAATGAGCCGGTTCGGCAGGAAGGGGCGTGGCCAAGCAGGCGCTGTTGCAGCAGGACGTGGCCCTGGCTATCTTTGGGCGGGGGGGGAACCAGTCCCTTCCCCTTGTTAACCCTGAACCCTACTGATGGCGCAGTGACCATGTCCCTGCCCAGCTTGCAGAGCCCAGGGAAGGGCAGGGTGCTGGGATAGGCGCCTGCAGCCCTGGGGTGTGGTGGGACTGTCCTGGGCACATCCACCCACCCCCGCCTCTTGTTTTAGCCTCGGCTGGGCGTGCTGCAGGGCAGGTGCTGCTTCGGGCCACATGCCTGTGCAGCATCCGGTGGCACCCTTATGCTGCCTGCGGCCTCCAGCCGTGCCTGTAGCCCAGCTGTGAGCAGCCCTGCTCTGAGTCCCAGGCCTCCCTCACTCCAGTAAGGAAAACCAGGCAAGCCGTCTGCTCTGCGGCAAATGGGACCCTTTCAACAGTCAGCAGCGTACAGAGGCTGGAATGATCTGCTGCAGCCCGGCCTGCGGCTGCGTGCGGGGCGCTCTGCAGAGCCAGCCAGCGCCAGCCGCTGCAGCAGCTGACTGGACCCAGCAGCAGGATCTTCAGGTTGAAGGGATCTTGCTCAAACTTTCCAGAAAGTCTCGCTTGGGGCTGAGCCGGGGCCTCTGTCCGGCAGGTGAGAGCCGAGCAGGGAACAAGCTGGAAGCCGGGTGCGAAGGTGCCCCTCCAGGGTATTCGGGGGCAGGGCTCATGCTTTGGGACTTGTGGGCTTGTTTTTTAGTGCCCTTCTGCTGGGCCTGGGAGGCCCGGAAGGTAAAAGCCTTTAGCTCTTCGGTTTCCCCTACACAGCTCGGGCCTGCCCAGCCTCCTCCATCTTCTTTGGCTGGAGGACTGCCAAGCAGTGGGGAGCGCTCCCTACTCTCTGGGGAAGGGGCTGCAGCCCGCCCACACAATTGCAGCACTATAGTGAAGACGCTGGAAGCCGACGAGACAGCTTCTCCCGGCCACGAAGTTAACCCACTTCCACGAGAGGTGGTAGCTGTGCCGGCAGAAACTCTGCCATCGCCATCGCACTGTCTACACAAGGGTTAGGTCGGTGTACGAGTGTGGCTCAGGGGGGTGGATTTCTCACAGCCCTGCGCACCCCTAATCTAGGTCTGCAGTGAAGCCCGGCCAGAGAAGTGTGAAGAAAAGCAAAGTGTCAGAGCAGGCTCTGTGAGAGTCCCTGCCTCACCCCACCCCCCATGTCACCCACATGGAACACGGGGCCTGCCTGCAAAGCAAAAAATCCCGCCAGGCCTCTTCAGCTGACAGAAAGGCGCCAAACCCACGCGGTGCTGTGCAGCACACCTGTACGCATAGCAGGTGCTTCACAAACTGCACACAGCAGCACTGAAATGCAGCCACCTCTGGGGTGGATGATAGGAGCCAAGCAGAGTATTGCGCCTGACTGCACAAGGAGGACAGCCATCCGTGGACGTACATTGGCCTTGCCCTTGCTCTCTGCTGCCCTCCTCCCTCCCCCAGGCTTCCCACATAGTCTCCTGCTGCGAGTGTGAGAGCCTTCTCCACTGCAGTTCCTGCTGGCTGGAGCAGCCTCTCTCCACATCATTTCAAGCTTGTGCTGGACCCCAGGTCTCCTCACCTGCTCAGGGCAGCGTAATCAGCTCTGCAGGACGGGGCAGGCGGGGTGCAGGTGGTACCAGACTGCAGGAGAGCTGCGTTTGGCTTCTCTGGGCTGGGCAGGTGCCATGGGCCTGTGGGGGGAGTGGCATTGCCCCATGCTGTGCTGCTGACCTTGAATGTAAAACCAGGGCTCCTGCACCACTTCCCACTGCCTGCATGGTCTGCGTGTGACCCAGACAGGGGTCTCGGCCCAGCTGGGGGCAGGTGTTCGTGTAGACAGCCCTGCAGGAGCAGCCCCTCCCCGCCCTTTCTGCCCTGCAGTTTGGGGCCCAGGCAGGCAGCTTCCTTCCTGCCAGTCTCTGTGCCGGGGGAGCCGGCCTCAGCCATGTAGCACACACCCCACCTGCTCCCCACACTGCCCTGTGTTCACCTCCACGCCTACGGAGTCGGCATCCCTGCCCTGGGACGTGCCCTCGCCCCCAGCTGGCTGCCTGCCACCCCCACACTCCCCACTCCACACACCCTGCACACTGTGACACACACACCTCCCCCTGCCCCCCACATCCCCCTGCCCTGGGACGTGCCCCCACCCCCAGCCGGCTGGCTGCCACACCCCACACACCCCCCCACTCCACACACACTGCCCCCTGTGACACACACACCTCACCCTGCCCTGGGACATGCCCTCGCCCCGAGCTGGCTGCCTGCCACCCCTACACTCAGCCCCCTACACCCTGCGACACACACCACTCCACACACACCCCACGCCCTGCCCTTGGGACACATCCTTGCCTCCAGGAGGCTGCCTGCCACACCCACCATGCCGTGCAACACACACACACACCCCATTAAATCCACAGCTGGCATGTGCTCCCTCCCCACCACCCCCATACACACCAACACGCCCTACAATCCACACAGCCCCGACCCCAGGCTGCGCCCCCCAGACATGCAGACCCGCCTGCTCCACACGGCCCGGGCCCAGCGCTGTGCTATAGGCTGGTCACGTGCTGGCTGATATAAATACCCAGCCGGGTGTTTTCTTTGGGAGCAGGACCGTCCCCAGAGCCGAGCAGAGAGAAACCAGCTGCCTCCCCTCCCCAAACCCACAAGTGGGCCCCTGGCCGGGAGCCCCTGGCAGCCCAGAGCCAATAGCAGGGCTGTCTGGGCCCAGGAGGAGCCCTGACCCCCAGCCAAATCCCACAGAGCAAGCCTCAGCTCCCCCCCGCCACACGGGATATTTATAACAACAAGCAGCGCCTTGAGCCGTGTGTACAGAGCAAGCCGGCCCGGCCCCGCCACTACCATGCCCAGCTCCTGAGGACACTTTGCTCCCAGTCCTGGGGCACCGGGGCACAGCAGGGTCTCTGCCCAGCCGGCCAGGCCAACACGCATGGCCAGGAAGGGATTTCAGACCAGTGAACTGAGCTGCCAGCCTGTGCACTAGCCCCCCCGGGACACTGACCCCACTGGGCTGGGGGGGATCCCAGCACTTGCCCCCAGGGGCACAGACCCCACCGGGCTGGGGGAGGATCCTGGCCCTAGTGCCCCAGGGCTGTGGGGTGAGGCCCGGTGGTGCGAGGGCTGTGCTCAGGAGATGGGCTGTGAATCTTGGCTCCAGTGACTGCTCCGTGGTTCCTGCCCTGCCCCTCCCACCCAGCTGGGGTCGCACGGCTCTGATGCCAGGATCCACCACCCTGGGCATACACCCCACCCCTGGTCGTGCCCCTGGGAAGCTCTGTGTAGGGGCGTCTGTCATGGCACTGCACCCAGCACAAGGGGCAGGGCTTCACCATGGCCCAAGGAGTGAGGGTACCACAGATGGCCGAAGGCGCCTCTCCCACAGGGGACTGCAGGAGAGGAGCACGCGCACACCCATTCACCCACACTCACTGTCACACCCATTCACAACCAGACACAACTCCCATGCACAGCCACTGTCACACCTGGATTCAACTCCCATGCACAATCACTGTCACACCCAAGCACAATCATGATCACCCACATTCACCCCGGACACAACTCCCGAACATAATCACTGTCACCCCCCCACCCGATGCAACACCTGCACATAACCATAGTCACACCCAGACACGACACCTACGCACAATCACTGTCACACCCAGACCCAACTGTGCACAATCACTGTCACACCTGGCTGCAACTCCCACACACAACCACTGTCACACCCAGACATGACACCTGCGCATAATCACTGTCACAGCTGTTCACTGAATACACTACATCCCCCAACCCCCAAGTCCTTGTCATACCCATTTGCAACACACTATCACTGTCACTAGTAACTGTTAACGGGGAGTCATCATCCCATAGGGTTGTTTCTAATGGGTCCTGCAGGGATCCATTCTCTGGCCAGTGCCATTCAATGTGGTTGTGAGCTGAAGGACACGCTGTTATGACGTTAATTAAATCCCATTGTGATTGATAGGTGTGAACTCACCCTTGTAAGCATAAGCCCCTAATCAAGACAAAACAGGGTGTGTGTACCAGCCCAGAAGCTTTTCGCTGAGTACTCTTTTAAGGGTGGGGGTCTGCAGGGAGATCATACAGAAATTGAGAACAGACAAGAACAGAGAGTGGGAGAAGCAAGAAAGCCAAGCAGGAGCCTGTGAGCACAGTGCGAGCCTGGAAAAAGCTAAGGAGCTTTTGGGTCTGGTGCTGGCTAAAGAGGCTTGGGGCTGTAAACGAAGAAGCTGCTCCTTTTGATCTTGGTTCCTCCTGTGTTCAGGGAAGCAGGACTTTGTACATTGCTTGTAAATAAACAGAACACCAGACCACTGTGACGTTACTGACCTAACCTCTGACTGTATAGATCACTGTTGCAACCACTGTTATATATTTGCAGAAATATTGTACAAGGATTGTTGTGTGAGGTGTCTATGGAAAGGTTATGATTTGCTGGTTATGATGATGCTGTCTGTCTGGGTGTGTCATTTTTGTAGTTGAAGTTATGAATATTGGCTCTGTACTTGTATCTTAATGTGTTTTGAGTCTAAGTAGCCTCAGTGAAGCATTTGGTCAGCTTCTTGAGAAGGGACTATTCTCAGTAAGGGCCCAATCAAGAAACACTTAATGGACAATGGAGTTTGGGAGACGCCAATCCACATCTGAGCTTTCCTGGGAACATTCAAACTAACATGTAAACAATGGTGTCGGCCTGTAAAGAACTGAGTCATGCAGGGACATGTGACTTGCCCATGTGACTCCAGACTCCATCTTGCTGTAATTTTCCAGTCAGAACAAAGCGGGGTCCTTCCACCTGGAAGAGGCTATAAAAGGCAGCTGCCTCATCTCCATTTGGTCTTGAGTCCGGCTTCTGACCTCTGGAGAGACTCTGCTACGAACTGAAGCTCTGAACCAAGGACCGAATGACCCATCCCAGCTGGGGATGTTCTCCAGAGACTTGATTTGAACCTGCAGTTTATTCCATCAGTGCTGCAAGCCTGAACCAAGAACTTTGCCATGACTGTATGTCATTGATTCCATTGAACCAATTCTAGCTCTCATCTATGTCTTTTCCTTTTATGAATAAACCTTTAGATTTTAGGTTTCTAAAGGATTGGCAACAGCGTGTATTTTGGGTAAGATCTAAGTTATCATTTGACCTGGGTCTGGGGCTTGGTCCTTTGGGATCAAGAGAACCTTTTTTCTTTTACTGGGATTTTGGTTTTCATAACCATTCGTCCCCATAACGAGTGGCACTGGTGGGGATACTGGGAAACTGGAGTGTCTAAGGGAATTGCTTGTGTGACTTGTGTTTAGCAAGTAGGGTAAAACTAAAGTCCTCTCTGTTTGGCTGGTTTGGTTTGCCTTGGTGTGCACAGAAACCCCAGTCTTGGGCTGTGACTGCCCTGCTCTAAGCAATTTGTCCTGAATTGGTACTCTCAGTAGTCTCCCACCAAAGCCAGCATCATTACAACCACGTCAATTTCTTCCACCTGGAACATGCCCTGGATCCCAAAATCTGACTGGCTGCTTGGGTCGAAAAGGGGCAGCACTATCTTTATCAATGATCTAGAAGGAAACATAGAGACATTACTACTAATGTTTGGAGATGATATAAAAATGGGTGTGTAATGATGCTGGTTGTAGCAGGACCCAATGGAGAGCGCCATTCAGGACAAATGGCTTCAAGCAGGGCAGCTACAGCCCCAGGCTGGGGTTTCTTTGTACACCAAGGCAAACCGAACCAGACAGACCGAGAAGACTCTGGTTTTTTCCCACTAGCTAACCACAAGTCACACAAGCAATTCCCTTAGACACTCCAGTTTCCCAATATCACCACCAGTGCCACTCATTGTGGGGACAAATGGTTATGAAAACCAATACCCCAGTAAAAGAAAAGAGGTTCCCTCGATCCCAAAGGACCAAGCCCCAGACCCAGGTCAATATACAAATCAGACCTTACCCACAAATCATGCTGTTGCCAATCCTTTAGAATCTAAAATCTAAAAGTTTATTCATAAAAGGAAAAGACATAGATGAGAGCTAGAATTGGTTCAATGGAATCAATGACATACAGTAATGGCAAAGTTCCTTGGTTCAGGCTTGCAGCAGTGATGGAATAAACTGCAGGTTCAAATCAAGTCTCTGGAGAACATCCACAGCTGGGATGGGTCATTCGGTCCTTGGTTCAGAGCTTCCGTTTGTAGCAAAGTCCCTCCAGAGGTAGGAAGCACGATTGAAGACCAGATGGAGGAGCTGCAGCAGCTTTTTATAGTCTCTTGCCATGGGGCCTCTCTTTTTTTGTCCCAAAGACAAGCTGTCCATTACCTGGCCTGGAAAAACCTCAGAGTTCTGTCCATAGGCTGGTCCCTGCAGACCGTGCTGAGTCGCAAGGCGTGTCTGCCTTCTCTTAATGGGTCAGTTGTATCGCTGATGGTCCTTAAGGGGCCATCCAGCAGGCTAGGCAGAGCTGACACCAACTTGTCTGGGGTGTCACCCAGAAGCACAGCATAAGTTTGAAATACAGACAGTGTAGAGCCAATACTTATATCTTGAAATACAAAAATGATACATGCAAACAGACAGCATAATCATAACCAGCAAAGCATAACCTTGTCTTAGACACCTTATTTGACCCCCTTTATACAAGGTTTGGTGCCACAACAGGACCTTGGTTGCAACAATATTCTATACGTTCCCAGTTCAAGTCAATAACCTCACACCCCCAATGCAAAATTGATGCAGGAAGGGATGACACAAACATCACTGACTGCATCACAAGAGCTCCCTATCCTTGGTTCTATCTTAGTACAACTAGTATTGATTTAGAAGCCATATCAGTGTATTAAAAAATGGTTTATCAAAGTCATGTTCAATAACATGATTCGCAAAAAGAAAAGAAGTACTTGTGGCACCTTAGAGACTAACAAATTTATTAGAGCATAAGCTTTCGTGAGCTACAGCTCACTTCTTATGCTCTAATAAATTTGTTAGTCTCTAAGGTGCCACAAGTACTTCTTTTCTTTTTGCGAATACAGACTAACACGGCTGCTACTCTGAATCCAATAACATGATTGAATCTCTTTAAAACTCAAGGTAAAACTTGGTTAGAACAACAGTGGATAAGATCTGCTCTTGCAGCATAGTTCCTTTATGTCTCATGTGATCTTGCCAAGAGCTAAAAACATAGCTACTTTATCCATACAAGCTCTGGCAAATGTTTGAAACCCAATTAACATCAAGTCAATGTACATCAATGTTGTCCATAGTATAGAAATCTTGGCAGTTAGCCGTGAAAGCAATATGGTAGTGTGCCTCAGTTTCCCTTTTCAGGGTGGACTCCTCCTGAAGGTTGAAACAACAGACTGGACTTCTACATAGAGTACTTCCGCCGACGTGCACGGGCTGAAATTGTGGAAAAGCAGCATCACTTGCCCCATAACCTCAGCCGTGCAGAACACAATGCCATCCACAGCCTCAGAAACAACTCTGACATCATAATCAAAAAGGCTGACAAAGGAGGTGCTGTCGTCATCATGAATAGGTCGGAGTATGAACAAGAGGCTACTCGGCAGCTCTCCAACGTCACTTTCTACAAGCCATTACCCTCTGATCCCACTGAGAGTTACCAAAAGAAACTACAGCATTTGCTCAAGAAACTCCCTGAAAAAGCACAAGAACAAATCCGCACAGACACACCCCTGGAGCCCCGACCTGGGGTATTCTATCTGCTACCCAAGATCTATAAACTTGGAAATCCTGGATGCCCCATCATCTCAGGCATTGGCACCCTGACAGCAGGATTGTCTAGCTATGTAGACTCCCTCCTCAGGCCCTACGTTACCAGCACTCCCAGCTATCTTCGAGATACCACTGACTTCCTGAGGAAATTACAATCCATCGGTGATCTTCCTAAAAACACCATCCTAGCCACTATGGATGTAGAAGCCCTCTACACCAACTTTCCACACAAAGATCTCTACAAGCCGTCAGGAACAGTATCCCCGATAATGTCACGGCAAACCTGGTGGCTGAACTTTGTGACTTTGTCCTCACCCATAACTATTTCACATTTGGGGACAATGTATACCTTCAAATCAGCGGCACTGCGATGGGTATCCGCATGGCCCCACAGTATGCCAACATTTTTATGGCTGACTTAGGGGACGAGAGCTGAGGAAGCATTGTTCTAACGCCCCTACTCTACTTGCGCTACATTGATGACATCTTCATCATCTGGACCCATGGAAAAGAAGCCCTTGAGGAATTCCACCATGATTTCAACAATTTCCATCCCACCATCAACCTCAGCCTGGACCAGTTCACACAAGAGATCCACTTCCTGGACACTACGGTGCTAATATGCGATAGTCACATAAACACCACCCTATATCGGAAACCTACTGACCGCTATTCCTACCTACATGCCTCCAGCTTTCATCCAGATCACACCACACGATCCATTGTCTACAGCCAAGCTCTACGATATAACCGCATTTGCTCCAACCCCTCAGACAGAGACAAACACCTACAAGATCTCTATCAAGCGTACTTACAACTACAATACCCACCTGCTGAAGTGAAGAAACAGATTGACAGAGCCAGAAGAGTACTCAGAAGTCACCTACTACAGGACAGGCCTAACAAAGAAAATAACAGAACGCCACTAGCCATCACCTTCAGCCCCCAACTAAAACCTCTCCAACGCATCATCAAGGATCTACAACCTATCCTGAAGGACGACCCATCACTCTCACAGATCTTGGGAGACAGACCAGTCCTTGCTTACAGACAGTCCCCCAACCTGAAGCAAATACTCACCAGCAACCACACATCACACAACAGAACCACTAACCCAGGAACCTAGCCTTGCAACAAAGCCTGTTGCCAACTCTGTCCACATATCTATTCAGGGGATACCATCATAGGGCCTAATCACATCAGCCACACTATCAGAGGCTCGTTCACCTGCGCATCTACCAATGTGATATATGCCATCATGTGCCAGCAATGCCCCTCTGCCATGTACATTGGTCAAACTGGACAGTCTCTACGTAAAAGAATGAATGGACACAAATCAGACGTCAAAAATTGTAACATTCAAAAACCAGTCGGAGAACACTTCAATCTCTCTGGTCACTCGATTACAGACCTGAGAGTGGCTATCCTTCAACAAAAAAAACTTCAAAAACAGACTCCAACGAGAGACTGCTGAATTGGAATTAATTTGCAAACTGGATACAATTAACTTAGGCTTGAATAGAGACTGGGAGTGGATGGGTCATTACACAAAGTAAAACTATTTCCCCATGTTTATCTCCCCCCCCCCCCCGTTTCTCAGAGGATCTTGTCAACTGCTGAAAATGGCCCACCTTGATTATCACTACAAAAGGTTTCTCCCTCCCTCCTCCCGCCCCCCCGCCCCCGCTCTATTGCTGGTAATAGCTCACCTTAAGTGATCACTCTCATTACAGTGTGTATGGTAACACCCATTGTTTCATATTCTCTGTGTATATAAATCTCCCCACTGTATTTTCCACCGAATGCATCCGATGAAGTGAGCTGTAGCTCACAAAAGCTTATGCTCTAATAAATTTGTTGGTCTCTAAGGTGCCACAAGTACTCCTTTTCTTTTTGCGAATACAGACTAACACAGCTGCTACTCTGAAAACTATTAGCAAGTCTTTCCTCCCCAAGTCAGTCAGGTAATTTGCATTACCACAGACAGGAGCCATTTCACCAGTTTTCAGATCCTTAACTGCTACCGATTCCAAGGCTGGACTCTGTCTTAAAGAGATACCATCCATTTTCACAGAATACAAGTCATATCCAAAGTGTCTGGAGATGAGAGTGTACCTGCCATCCCCTGCATTCTCGAGAGATTAACTACACAGCTGTTCTGCTCTGCAGACTCAGCTACCCAGTCTTCCCTCTGAACCTGAGACACAGAGACTCACAGAATCAGCATAGGTTTCAGAGTAGCAGCCGTGTTAGTGCATAGAGACATTCCTCCCTCTACAACCTTGTCTCCCCAACAAGCTGGCCAAACACAGCCACTTGGTTAGAGGACTGTTCAACTTTCTTACCAGCTTTCACTCCATCTGAGACCATCTCAAAGCTCTCCACACAAGATCTTTCAAAAGAAAAGTCAGTGGATCCATTCACAATAGAAAATTTCTGGCTGTTAGGAACTGAAACTGTCTTGATTAAATCACTTTCACACCCTTCAGTGGCAGTAAACTGCTTGCAAAGACTCCATGAGGATTCCTTTCCCTAGGGGCTTTTCTATGCAACAATTCACCCTTCACAGAAATTCTGCCCTTACCCTCTTCACCTAGGGCTTGCTCTAGAGGAACACTTTCCTGAGCAACAACAGACTCTTTCTGGGTCTCACTTACATCCAGAATCACCTCTGGCCCATCAGGCGGATTCCTACACAATCCCCTTTCAGGCAAACCCATAGACTCACTAGATAAAAGGTTAGAAGCCTTCTCCTTCCCTTTGCCACACACTAGTTCAGGAATCTTTTCCTTCTTGCTACAGGTTTCCACACCGTCAGGAGGTAACACAATCAAATCACCTTTCTGCTCTCCTTGTGCCCTGGCTAGGATCTCACCCTGATTAGACAGAGTTGCTACACCCTTTCTCAACCACACACTAGCAACAGGCAAAATATAAGCACCAGAATTGTGTGGTCTCTGGGATTTTGCTAGGACACTAACTGGATGCGACCTAGTTACAGGGCCAGTCTCTTGAGCAGACACAAACTTAGGACCATTCCCTTCCTGGGCTTTAGCTGAATCCAGAACCAACTGGGAGACAACTGCACTATTCTCAGCCATCACAGGCTTGGAGATGGGGGTAGCTCCCTCCATAGGCAAGTCAATACCCCTGACGGACACAGGCTCGTTTCCTTCCCTGTCACACTTCTCCACCCAGCTAACAGGTAAGGTGCAGGGACACTCGTCTTCCACTCTCCTGGCCTTCCCACCCTGCTGACTAGACAAAGCCATCAGCTCACAGGGCTGCCTAGGCTCATCCAAGCTTTCCTTACCAGGCACCTTGCCACTCCCAACTGCTGCTCTTCTCGCTACCCTGAGCTACTTCCAGCAAATCACAGTTACCCTTTTCAGGTTCACTTTTATAAGCTGTACTAGCCAACAATCCATCACTCATCAAAAATCTACCCTTTCCTTCCTTTGTTAGGGCTTCATCCTGGCCATCCACTTTAATCTGCTCCTGAGAAACATTGTCCTGAGCAAGGAGTTCTTTCTGTGCTTGATCTAATTCCAGATTCACTTCTGAGACATTAGACAGACATTCAGAAGCTTCATTCACAGACAAACAGCTATTTCCCACCTTTCCCAGATTAGAGTCACCCTCTCCCTGGCCATAGCAAAACTGGTTAAACACAGAAAACTGCATGGAGGAATACAACATATCAACAGAGTTATAAACTGCACTTCCAAGAGGATACAGTTTCTGCTGTTCTTCCATTGCTGTTTTGACTTGGAGCTGGCCCTTTCCTGTTGCATCTGATGAGCTTTCTTCTTCCTTTCATCAGCTTCTTTTTCTCTCTCAGTAGCTTCTCTTTCTAATTCAGCATTCCTTTCTTTGGCTTCTTTCTCTCTCTCAGCAGTTTCTCTTTCTAACTAGGCCAAGGCTTGCTTCTCTCTCATTCAAATTTCTGCCAGTTTTTGTTCATGTTCAAACAGCAGGCTGTCTCTCAGGGCTTGCAGTTTCATTGCTTCTGCTGTTGCTTTCTGGCTCATGGTCACTGCTCTTTAACCAACAAAATTCTCAATATCAAAATTCAAATTTGGATAGCGTGGGGTTCTGACCCAAAGCTTAATTGACCTGGTTCTGTGGATCCTAGCACAACTACACCACTGTAACGATGCTGGTTCTGGCGGGACCCAACTGAGAGTGCCAATTCAGGACAAATTGCTTGGAGCAGGGCAGTTCCAGCCCAGGGCTGGGGTTTCTATGCACACCAAGGCAAACCAAACCAGCCAAACAAAGAAGACTTTGGTTTTATCCCACTGGCTAACCACAAGTCACACAAGCAATTCCCCATCAGTTCCCACCTGGCTAGGTGCTGGAGAGCACACCCCTCTACCTAGTCTGGCTGCCCCCCGAGAGACACCCACACACCCAGGGCCAAATTCTCTGCTGGCATAAGAATAGGGCCAAGGACACGGAGTCTCTCTCTCTCTCACACGCACGCACTACAGTCTGCCTCGCCCGAGGGCTCTGCCCAGGAAGCTCTGGGGGAGTCTGGACTGTGACCGGATGGTCAGAACGGGCCCTTTCAGCCTGGACATCTCCGACCAGTCCACACACACAGGCCCCTTGCACTGTCTCTCAGTGCAGAGTGGGTGCAAACAGTCTGCAATAGGTGTGCTGGTGCTTGATGCCCATGCTGCCCAGGCTGGCTGGAGCCGCCCGGATCCCGCCCAGCATGGTGCCGTAGGAATTCCCAGCCCTGCGCCCCACACGCCGGGGAGAAGAAGGGCCCTTTGATTGCTGAGCGGCAGGTTCCTGCTGGAATGTGCCGGGCGCCTGACACAGGCTGTTATTTCAGGCAGCTCTGCGGTGTGTGCCGAAAGGGCGACCTTGTGTGAGGGGGCACCAGCAAGGGGCTGGGGGCCTCTGTTCAGCCTGGCTCTGCCTCCCTTGTCTCTCCTGCCCCCAGCACGCTGGGAAGGCCCTCTGCCCTCTGCAAGCCACAGTCACAGAGCTTCCTGCTGACCACTGGACGGGAGGACTGGAAAGGGCTGGGGGGACCCAGCGACGCTGGGCCTGGGGAGGGAGGAGGAGGAGGTGATGGCGATGGGGGTAGACGCTGGGAGCTGAGTGGAAAGCGTTAAGGGCTGTTGATGTTGCCAGCCCCGCCAGCCAAGGGGGCTCCAAGTGGACATGTCTCATCTGTGTCCATCTGCTGAACAGCTGCCGGGAAAGAGAAACAAACAACCCCGGAGCTCTGGCTCCGGACACAGCCCCCCCGTGAGTCAGGACGCTGCTGGCTCCGGCACTGCACACAGCCCCCCCCATTACGCGGCTGGTGCCAGCTCCATACACAGCCCCCTGTGACGGCTCTGGCTCCACACACAGCCCCCCTATTACATGCTGGTGCCGGCTCCTCACACAGCCTCCCGTGACAGCTCCGGCTCCGCACACAGTCCCCCGTGAGTCAGGACGTTGCCGGCTCCAGCGCCGCACGCAGCCCCACCATTACACGGTTGGTGCCAGCTCCATACACAGCCCCCTGTGACGGCTCCGGTTCTGACTCCACACACAGCCCCCATATTACACGCTGGTGTCAGCTCCGCACACAGCCCCCCGTGATGGCTCCGGCTCTGGTGCCGCACACAACCCCCCCGTGACGGCTCCGGCTCCACACACAGCCCCCCGTGAGTCAGGACGCTGCCAGCTCCGGCGCCGCACACAGCCCCCCCATTACGCGGCTGGTGCCAGGGGTGCTACTGCGTGTGAGTGGCACTGTGTGCAGGGGCGATGTGGGCACTGCAGTGACCAGGGGAGTGTGTGCCCGGTGCAGTGAGCACACTGGGCCCAGGGGCCGGGCCTGGAGCGCGGCAGGCCCCATTCACCGAGCCCAGGGACTGAGCCCAAGTCGGGCTGGAGGCTCTGGTGGGCTGAGCCCTGGGACTGGGCCTAAATGGGAGGGGAGGGAAGGGGAAAGCCTGAGTGTGCTGAGCCCAGGGGCTGGGCCAGAGGGGAGGGCGGGGGGGGGGGGGGGGCAGGGGAAGGTCCCAGTGTGCTGAGCCCAGGGGCTGAGGTGCGTGTGGCAGTGAGGAAGCCCCCAGTGTGCTGGGCTTGGGGGGGGAAGCCCCCCCCCGGTGTGCTGGGCTGGGGGGGAGGAGAGGAGAAGCCCCCGGTGTGCTGGGCTCGGGGGGAGGGGAGGGGAAGCCCCCAGTGTGCTGGTCTGGGGGGGGAGGAGAGGGGAAGCCCCCGGTGTGCTGGGTTGGGGGGGAGGAGAGGAGAAGCCCCCGGTGTGCTGGGCTGGGAGGGGAGGGGAGGGGAAGCCCCTGGTGTGCTGGGCTGGGGGAGAGGGAAGCCCCTGGTGTGCTGGGCTGATGGGGGAGGAGAGGGAAGCCCCCCAGTGTGCTGGGCTGGGGAGGGAGGAGAGGAGAAGCCCCCGGTGTGCTGGGCTGGGAGGGGAGGGAAGGGGAAGCCCCCGGTGTGCTGGGTTGGGGGGGAGGGGAGGGGAAGCCCCCGGTGTGCTGGTCTGGGGGGGGAGGAGAGGGGAAGCCCCCCGGTGTGCTGGGCTGGAGGAGAGGGAAGCTCCTGGTGTGCTGGGCTGGGAGGGGAGGGGAGGGGAAGCCCCCGGTGTGCTGGGTTGGGGGGGAGGAGAGGAGAAGCCCCCCGGTGTGCTGGGCTGGGGAGGGAGGAGAGGGGAAGACCCCGGTGTGCTGGGTTGGGGGGAGGAGAGGAGAAGCCCCCGGTGTGCTGGGCTGGGAGGGGAGGGGAAGCCCCTGGTGTGCTGGGCTGATGGGGGAGGGGAGGGAAGCCCCCCAGTGTGCTGGGCTGGGGAGGGAGGAGAGGGGAAGACCCCGGTGTGCTGGGTTGTGGGGGAGGGGAGGGAAGCCCCTGGTGTGCTGGGCTGGAGGAGAGGGAAGCTCCTGGTGTGCTGGGCTGGGAGGGGAGGGGAGGGGAAGCCCCTGGTGTGCTGGGCTGGGGGGGGAGGGGAGGGAAGCCCCTGGTGTGCTGGGCTGGGGAGGGAGGAGAGGGGAAGCCCCCGGTTTGCTGGGTTGGTGGGGAGGAGAGAAGCCCCTGGTGTGCTGGGCTGGGAGGGGAGGGGCGGGGAAGCCCCCTGGCTGTGCCGGGCTGGGGGGGGAGAAGAGGGGAAGCCCCCGGTGTGCTGAGCAGTAACCACTCTGATGCAGGGCCACGCTGTGCCCTTGAGGAGGACGAGCTGGGGCATGATCAGAAATAACTCCTGGGCTTTAAGCCAAACTGCTGCTGTGAGGCCCGGCGCCGTCTGCCCGCGCCTGTGAAGGACGAGGGGCCTGGGCAGGGCCGTACAGGGTCCCTCCTGCCTCCCCGGGGCTCGGCTCCCTTGTGCTGTGGGCACCGGGCACCACGGGAGGATTTGCTGCGGCTGGCGCCGCGTGCCAGGAGCCTGCTGCTTCGGGCTGGCGGGAGCCCGAGCCTTGTCCTGCCGCGGCTGAGCAGGGCAGCCCCTCGGGGGGAGCGAGAGCCGCGCAGACCTGCCCTGAGCACGGCTGGGCACCCAGAGCCCTGGCTGTGCTGCCAGCGGGAAGCGGACGGGGTCAGCTCGCAGGGACCCCAGCGAGGGCCGGTGCAGGGCCCCGCACAAGCAGCAGCACTGAGCTCAGCCCAGAGAGCATCCGGGCAGCTCCTGGAGGGATCAGGAGCTGCAGCAGAGAGGGGCCCCCCCCCGGCGTCCCAGGGCCCCTGCTGCTGCCCATCACCCAGCCCCACCCCAGGACGTCCAGCCCCATCCTCAGCCCCTGCCCCGGCCGGCCCCAGCACAGCTGACCCCCCCGTTCAGCTGGCACGGGTCAGACCCTCACATTGAGGATATTGGGTTCTTTGGTTGCTCTTTTCAGCCCCCCCCACCCCCCTGCGCCATGTGTGGGGGAGGGGCAAGGGAGTCCCAGCTCCCCCCATTCCCAGAGCAAGGGGCTCATGCAGCTGCCAGATGGTGCAAGGACCCCACTACTCTCCAAATCCCAATTCTCATTAATCCTGTCCCTCCCCGCACCCAGCAAATAATTCTCACCTCCCCCCCACGCCACCTCTGCTCCAGGGGCTCCTCACCCCCCTTCCCAGGCTGGGCATGCAGGAGGGTGGGA
Organism: Dermochelys coriacea; assembly: GCF_009764565.3. Taxonomy (NCBI): domain Eukaryota; kingdom Metazoa; phylum Chordata; order Testudines; family Dermochelyidae; genus Dermochelys; species Dermochelys coriacea. The sequence goes on from NC_050072.1 coordinate 1,040,536, forward strand.
GCAGGGCACAGACTGACCCATGGCTCACGGGGGGGAGGGGCTGGGTTCTTCAGCGCTCCCCCCATCCTGGGAGAAGGGTGTTGGCTGCCCCCCCCCAGTAACTCCTCTGAGGGGGAGGAGCTCCTCCTGCCTCCTGCAGAGCTCTGATTGGCTGCTTTTCCCCAGGAGGTGGGGCAGTGGGGAAGCAGCCAATCAGAAGGGATTCCCCTTGGGCAGGGCTGGGCCTCCAGAGGCTGAAGTCCCCAGGGCCCCACCCCAGGTGTAGGGGGCCCTGCCTGGGGCCCGGCTCAGCCTTGTGCCCGAAGCCTCTGGCCCCTGCCCGGGCTGCTGCGCCCCCAGCTCACCTGGGCCTCACTCAGGGCTGGGGGTGGCCAGGTCCCTGGTCGGCTCCGGGTCGGGGTCAGGAGCCGGCGTCTGGGGTTCTCGGCAGGGCAGGGCTGGAGGCGGCTGTGTCATCGCTCAGCCAGCTCCCGGAGCTGTTTCTGGTCTTTATACTGCCAAGGGCCGATCTGGGGGCCACCACGCCAGCCCCGCTGGGCACTAGCTTCACAAGGGGCCCCAGCGGGCACCCAGCCTGCGCGTCTGCTGGCGATGCAGAAGTGTTACGGCAGGGGTCTCAACGTCCCGGCCGACGGGCCACCTGCGGCCCGAGAACCTCCCCACTGCGGCCCGCGGAAACTTTTTTAAAAGTTCTTTCGGCTGGCTCTTGTGGCTGCCAGCCGGGCCGGGGGGGCAGAAGAGAGAGTCACATTGTGCCATCCTGCTGCTCCTGGGACCCCAAATTCGTCACATCTCTCCCCCCTTCAAGTTTGAACTGAGCGGGGTCACTCCAGCCAGTGGCCTGGGGAAGTTCAGGCCCCCCCTCTCCAGGACAACGCATCTGCTATAACATTTGCACTCCCCTTGACACGGACAGGGCGACCAGGTGTCCGGCTTTGGACCAGAACAGCCGGTCGAAAAGGAATCCTGATGGCTCCCGTCAGGCCGTTGAGTGTCCGGTTCGCAGTGCTGCAGCGGGGCTGGCAGGCGCCCTGTGAGTGCTGCACCACGACTCGTGAGGCTCCCGGGACCGGAAGCAGCCGGCATGCCCGGCTCCTGGCCTTCGGGGCTACCGGGGGGGAGTCTGGGCAGTGCCCGCCCCTCGCCTGCAGGCATGGCTCCCATTGGCTGGCTGCCCAGGGCAGGTCAGGGCAGGAGAGGAACCAGCGCCACTCACGAGCGCTCAGCAGGTGGCTGTGCAGGGGTCCGGTGGTGCCCGTCTTTCCCGCCACAGCCTCGCCTTGCACCGCCGGGCTCGAGCTGCAGCCCCCATGGTCGGCACCCAGCATTTGAAGGTGTGAGAACCCCATCTCCGAGTGCTGGGAATGGGGCTGCACCACCATCCCCCCTCCCTGCCTCCCTCCCCGCCCCCACCCCACGCCCCATCCCCTGTCACTGCATCCCTCCCTGTCCCAACCTCACCCCGCACCCCATTCCCTGTCACTGCATCCCTCCCTGTCCCACCCCCACCCCATACCCCATAACCTCTCATTGCATCCCTCCCTGTCCCAACCCCACCACACACCCCATTCCCTGTCACTGCATCCCTCCCTGTCCCAACCCCACCCCACACCCCATTCCCTGTCACTGCATCCCTCCCTGTCCCAACCCCACCCCACACCCCATTCCATCTCACTGCATCCCTCCCTGTCCCAACCTCACCCCATTCCCTCTCAATGCATCCCTCCCTGTCCCAACCCCCCCATACCCCATCACTGCATCCCTCCCTGTCCCAACCCCACCCCGCACCCCATCTCCCGTCACTGCATCCCTCCCTGTCCCAACCCCACCACCCCCATCCCTGCATCTCTCCTCGCCCTCACCCCATGCCCTATCCCCACTCACTGCATCCCTCCCCATCTCAACCTCCCCCCACACCCCGTACTCTGTCACTCCATCCCTCCCTGTCCCAACACCCCCACCCACATCCCCTGTCACTGCATCCTTCCCTGTCCCAACCCCTCCCCGGTCACTGCATACCTCCCCGTCCCAACCCCTCCGCGCACCCCATCCCCTGTCACTGCATCTCTCCCTGTCCCAACCCCCCACACCTTCATCCCCCATCAGTGCATCCCTCCCTGTCCCAACCCCACCCCACACCCCATTCCCTCTCACTGCATCCCTCCCTGTCTTAACCCCACCCCACACCCCATTCCCTGTCACTGCATCCTTCCCTGTCCCAACCTCACCCCCATCCCCATCACTGCATCCCTGTCCCAACCCCACCACCGCCATCTCCCGTCACTGCATCCCTCCCTGTCCCAACCCCCCTACCTCCATCCCCCATCACTGCATCCCTCCCTGTCCCAACCCCATCCCGCACCCCATTCCCTGTCACTGCATCTCTCCCTCTCCCAACTCCCCTACCCCCATCTCCCGTCACTGCATCCCTCCCTGTCCCAACCCCACCACCTCCATCCCTGCATCCCTCCCCACCCCCACCCCATGCCCCATCCACCCTCACTGTATCCCTCCCCATCCCAACCCCTCCCTGCACCCCATCTCCTGTCACTGCATCCCTCCCTGTCCCAATCTCCCCCTGCACCCTGTACCCTGTCACTGCATCAATCCCTGTCCCAACACTCCCACCCACATCCCCTGTCACTGCATCCTTTCCTGTCCCAACCCCTCCCCAGTCACTGCATCCCTCCCTAGATTCATAGATACTAAGGTCAGAAGGGACCATTCTGATCATCTAGTCCGACCTCCTGCACAGCGCAGGCCACAGAATCTCACCCACCCATTCCTGCGAAAAACCTCACCTATGTCTGAGCTATTGAAGTCCTTAAATCATGGTTTAAAGACTTCAAGGAGCAGAGAAGCCTCCCTCAAGTGACCCGTGCCCCATGCTACAGAGGAAGGCGAAAAACCTCCAGGGCCTCTCCAATCTGCCCTGGAGGAAAATTCCTTCCCGACCCCAAATATGGCAATCAGCTAAACCCTGAGCATATGGGCAAGATTCACCAGCCAGATACTACAGAAAATTCTTTCCTGGGTAACTCAGATCCCATCCATCTAATATCCCATCTCAGGGGATTTGGCCTATTTACCCTGAATATTTAAAGATCAATTACTTACCAAAATCCCATTATCCCATCATACCATCTCCTCCATAAACTTATCAAGTAGAATCTTAAAACCAGATAGATCTTTTGCCCCCACTGCTTCCCTTGGAAGGCTATTCCAAAACTTCACTCCTCTGATGGTTAGAAACCTTAGTGTAATTTCAAGTCTAAACTTCCTGGTGGCCAGTTTATACCCATTTGTTCTTGTGTCCACATTGGTGCTGAGCTGAAATAATTCCTCTCCCTCTCCTGTATTTATCCCTCTGATATATTTATAGAGAGCAATCATATCTCCCCTCAACCTTCTTTTAGTTAGGCTAAACAAGCCAAGCTCCTTAAGTCTCCTTTCATAAGACAAGTTTTCCATTCCTCGGATCATCCTAGTAGCCCTTCTCTGTACCTGCTCCAGTTTGAATTCATCCTTTTTAAACACGGGAGACCAGAACTGCACACAGTATTCTAGGTGAGGTCTCACCAGTGCCTTGTATAACGGTACTAAAACCTCCTTATCCCTACTGGAAATGCCTCTCCTGATGCATCCCAAAACCGCATTAGCTTTCTTCACAGCCATATCACATTGGCAGCTCATAGTCATCCTATGATCAACCAATACTCCAAGGTCCTTCTCCTCTTCCGTTACTTCTAATTGATGCGTCCCCAACTTATAACTAAAATTATTTTTATTAATCCCTAAATGCATAACCTTACACTTCTCACGATTAAATTTCATCCTATTACTATTACTCCAGTTTACAAGGTCATCCAGATCCTCCTGTATAATATCCCGATCCTTCTCTGAATTGGCAATACCTCCCAGCTTTGTATCATCTGCAAACTTTATTAGCACACTTCCACTTTTTGTGCCAAGATCAGTAATAAAAAGATGAAATAAGATTGGTCCTAAAACTGATCCCTGAGGAACTCCACTGGTAACCTCCCTCCAACCTGACAGTTCGCCTTTCAGTAGGATCTGTTGTAGTCTCCCCTTTAACCAATTCCTTATCCACCTTTTGATGTTCATATTGATCCCCATCTTCTCCAATTTAACTAATAATTCCCCATGTGGCACGGCATCAAACGCCTTACTGAAATCTAGGTAAATTAGATCCACTGCGTTTCCTTTATCTAAAAAATCTGTTACTTTCTCGAAGAAGGAGATCAGGTTGGTTTGGCACGATCTACCTTTTGTAAAACCATGTTGTATTTTGTCCCATTTACCATTGACTTCAATGTCCTTAACTAATTTCTCCTTCAAAATTTTTTCCAGGACCTTGCATACTACAGATGTCAAACTAATTGGCCTGTAGTTACCCGGATCACTTTTTTTTCCTTTCTTAAAAATAGGAACTATATTAGCAATTCTCCAATCATTCGGTACAACTCCTGAGTTTACAGATTCATTAAAACTTTTTGCTAATGGGCTTGCAATTTCAGGTACCAATTCCTTTAATATTCTTGGATGAAGGTTATCTGGGCCCCCCGATTTAGTCCCATTAATCTGTTTGAGTTTCGCTTCTACCTCAGATATGGTAATATCTACCTCCATATCCTCATTCCCATTTGTCATGCTACCATTATCCCTAAAATCCTCTTTAGCCTTATTAAAGACTGAGGCAAAGTATTTGTTTAGATATTGGGCCATGCCTAGATTATCTTTAACCTCCACTCCATCCTCAGTGTTTAGCGGCCCCACTTCTTCTTTCTTAGTTTTCTTCTTATTTATATGGCTATAGAACCTTTTACTATTGGTTTTAATTCCCTTTGCAAGGTCCAACTCTACTCGACTTTTAGCCTGTCTCACTTTATCCCTACATGTTCTGACCTCAATTAGGTAGCTTTCCTTGCTGATCCCTCCCATCTTCCACTCCCTGTATGCTTTCTGCTTCTTCTTAATCACCTCTCTAAGATGCTTGCTCATCCAGCTTGGTCTACAACTCCTTCCTATGAATTTTTTCCCCATTCTTGGAATACAGGCTTCTGATAGCTTCTGCAGCTTTGATTTAAAGTAATCCCAGGCCTCCTCTACCTTTAGATCCATAAGTTCTTCAGTCCAATCCACTTCCCTAACTAATTTCCTTAATTTTTGAAAGTCAGCCCTTTTGAAATCAAAAACTCTAGTTGCAGATTTATTTTTGTTAATCCTTCCATTTAGTTTGAACTGAATTAGCTCATGATCATTTGAGCCAAGATTGTCCCCAACAACCACTTCTTCTATGAGGTCCTCACTACTCACCAAAATTAAATCTAAAATGGCATCCCCTCTAGTCGGTTCAGCAACTACTTGATGAAGGAATCCATCAGCTATCGCATCTAGGAAAATCTGAGCCCTATTATTATTACTAGCACTGGTCCTCCAGTCTATATCTGGGAAGTTAAAGTCTCCCATGATCATGTAGTTTCCATTAGCATTTACTTCATTAAAAACATTAAAAAGGGCTCTATCCATATCCAAATTAGATCCTGGAGGTCTATAGCATACCCCAAGCACTATCATAGGAGAGGCTTTACTACTTATCTTCCCCAATGTAATTTTTGCCCAGACGGACTCTGTCTTATCCATTGCATCACTTCTTATTTCTTTACATTCTACCTCATCATTGATATACAATGCTACTCCACCACCTTTACCTTTGTTCTGTCTTTCCTAAACAGCACATACCCTTCAATACCTGTAGTCCAGTCATGACTACTATTCCACTGTGTTTCTGTTATCCCTATAATATCTGGTTTCACTTCCTGCACCAGTAGCTCTAGTTCCTCCATTTTGTTACCTAGGCTCCTCGCATTGGTGTACAAACATCTTAATTTTTGCCGTTTGGCCTCGCTCACATTTTGTACCCTATTAGGCACAGTCATTCTACAGCCAGTATAACCTATTAGACTGGCATCCACACTGTCCTCGCTCCTGATATACATTCTCCTACCCACGGCTGTATCCTTTCTTACTTCATCGTCTTCCCTCTCAATGCTAAAATCTGGCGTGGAGATTTCCTGGACATCTCCCAACCATCTCCCCGAAATTCCTAGTTTAAAGCTCTCTTTATCAGTTGTGCCAGCCTTGATCCTAGAAGTCTATTTCCTTCCCTACTCAGATGAAGTCCATCCCGAGAGAACTGTCCTCTGTCCGTGAATGCCTCCCCGTGGCCATACATCCCAAAGCCCTCCTTATAGCACCACTGCCTAAGCCATCTGTTGACAGTCATAATCTTGTCACACCTTTGTTGCCCTTCTCTAGGAACAGGCAGGATCCCACTAAAGATCACCTGAGCCTCAATTTCCTTAAGCGTCTTCCCCAGCCTAGCATAGTCTCCCTTAATACTTTCCAGCGAGAATCTAGCCGTATCATTTGTTCCCACATGAAGGATAACTAGGGGATTCTTTCCCGCTCCCTTTAGGATCCTTTTCAACCTCAGGTCTACATCCCGTATCTTAGCACCCGGAAGACAGCACACCCTTCTATTCTCTGGATCAGCTCTAGTTACAGGCCTGTCTATTCTTCTCAATAAAGAGTCCCCGATCACATAGACCTGCCTTTTCCTGGTGACAGTGCTATTCTCCAGTCTCTCCCCTGTTCCCTCTGGCTGCAAGTTCTTTCCATTCCTATTTTCCCTTATAATCCTCCCTGTTCCAACCCCCCCACACACACCCCATCCCGTCACTGCATACCTCCCCATCCCAACCCCTCCGCGCACCCCATCCCTTGTCACTGCATCTCTCCCTGTCCCTACCCCCCACACCCTCATCCACCATCACTGCATCCCTCCCTGTCCCAACCCCCCCACCCCCATCCCCCATCACTGCATCCCTCCCTGTCCCAACCCCACCCCACAACCCATACCCTCTCAATGCATCCCTCCCTGTCCCAGCCGACCCACACCCATCCCCACTTCCTGCATCCCTCCCTGTCCCAACCCCACCCCGCACCCCATTCCCTGTCACTGCATCCCTCCCTGTCCCAACTCACCCACCCCATCCCCCCTCCCTGCATCCCTCCCCACCCCCAACTCATGCCCCATCCCCCCTCATTGCATCCCTCCCTGTCCCAACCCCACCCCACACCCCATTACCTGTCACTGCATCCCTCCCTGTCCCAACCCCCCCACTCCCATTCCCCGTCACTGCATCCTTCCCTGTCCCAACCCCACTCCACACCCCATTCCCTGTCACTGGATCGCTCCTTGTCCCAACCCCACCACCTCCATCCCTGAATCCCTCCCTGCCCCCACCCCATGCCCATCCCCCCTCACTGCATCCCTCCCCGTCCCAACCCCTCCCCGCACCCCATCCCCTGTCACTGCATCCCTCCCTGTCCCAACCTCCCCCCACACCCCATACCCTGTCACTTCATCCCTCCCTGTCCCAACACCCCTGCACCCCATCCTCTGTCACTGCATCCCTCCTAAACCCAATCTCCCCACACATAGGCCACATTAATTAATCTAGATCCCCTCTTAAGACTCCTGAATTTTACCCTGTAGGTTTCAGGTGTAATCTGGAACAGTTTCAAAACCAGTTCCCTAAATTTACCATTGTTTGAAGCATCATCAATAGGCATCCTAGTGCATATGTCCAGAGCTCCCCCAGTCAAGTTTGCAACCAAAGTCGTCATTTTTTGATCTTCAGGAATTGCATGGAGAGTGCACAGTCTCTCAAAGGTGATGAAATATTTGGCAACATCACTGGATTCATCATACTACAGGCATAATCGTTCCCATTTGTGGATTTTTGGGGAAGTAGAGCCAGTTGCTCTATTCAACTCCACTACAATCAGTTCATGCTTCTGGGTCGCAATCTGAGCCTCCATTTCTTTGTCTTAACCCCAGGGCTAGCCACCTCTCTCTTTCCTTCTCCTCCTGAGCAGCTTGTTGGACTAACCTGGGCTTCCATGGCTTTTTTGTGATCAGCTTCCTCTCTGGCTGCCTCTGCTTCTTTGAGCCTCATTTGAAACTCACGGTCCTTTGCTTTCTCTTTCGCTTCCATCTGGCCAGCTCTAGTTTTGTAGCTGCCTCGCTGGTAGTCATTTTCCTGCTTTCTTGTGCTTATTTCCCTCATCCAAAATAAACAAACAGAAAATAACAAACCAGTAACCACTTTGTCTATTCTCTGGCCACCGCACTCAAAACTCACTTAAAATCACTACAAGTAACTCAAAGCAATCAGCTGTGCACAGATCATGTTAGACTACACCACTGTGATGGGTTCGGACACAGAGACTCCCTTGGGACTGTCACCTGACGTGCTGAAATTACCTCTGAGCCCGTTTTCCCTGCCAGCTTGGGACTCCAGAACCCTGCCTTGTTGAGCCAGACATGCCAGCCTGCTGCAACACAGCCCCCAAAGCTGCAGACTTAACTAAAAACAGCTCAGCAAGTACTCCTGTCTCCAGCACCTAGACACCCATCTCCCAATGGGATCCAAACCCCAAATAAATCCATTTTACTCTGTATAAAGTTTATACAGGGTAAACTCATAAATTGTTCACCCTCTATATCCCTAATAAAGAGATATGCACAGCTGTTTGCTCCTCCAGGTATTAATCACTTACTCTGGGTTAATTAATAAACAAAAGTGATTTTATTAAGTATAAAAAGTAGGATTTAAGTGGTTTCAAGTAATAACAGACAGAACAAAGTAAGTCACCAAGAAATAAAGCAAAAACACACAAGTCTAAGCCCAATACATTAAGAAACTGATTACAGGTAAAATCTTACCCTAAGAGATGTTCCAATAAGCTTCTTTCACAGACTAAACTCCTTCCTAGTCTGGACCCAATCTTTTCCCCAGTACAGTCCTTGTTCGTTCCAGCTCAGGTGGTAACTAGGGGATTTCTCATGACTGGCTGCTCCCTTTGTTCTGTTCCACCCCCTTTTATAGCTTTGGCACAAGGCAGGAATCTTTTGTCTCTCTGGGTCCTCACCCTTCCTTCTAAATGAAAGCCCCAGGTTTAAGATGGATTCCAGTACTAGGTGACATGGTCATATGTCCTTTGAGACCCCAAGCCTCCATTCTTCCGGGCCTGAATCACACAAACACAGGAAAAAGAAAAGGAGTACTTGTGGCACCTTAGAGACTAACAAATTTATTAGAGCATAAGCTTTCGTGAGCTACAGCTCACTTCATCGGATGCATTTGGTGGAAAAAACAGAGGAGAGATTTATATACACACACACAGAGAACATGAAACAATGGGTTTATCATACACACTGTAAGGAGAGTGATCACTTAAGATAAGCCATCACCAGCAGCAGGGGGGGGGGAAAGGAGGAAAACCTTTCATGGTGACAAGCAAGGTAGGCTAATTCCAGCAGTTAGCAAGAATATCAGAGGAACAGTGGGGGGTGGGGTGGGAGGGAGAAATACCATGGGGAAATAGTTTTACTTTGTGTAATGACTCATCCATTCCCAGTCTCTATTCAAGCCTAAGTTAATTGTATCCAGTTTGCAAATTAATTCCAATTCGGCACTCTCTCGTTGGAGTCTGTTTTTGAAGCTTTTTTGTTGAAGTATAGCCACTCTTAGGTCTGTGATCGAGTGACCAGAGAGATTGAAGTGTTCTCCAACTGGTTTTTGAATGTTATAATTCTTGACGTCTGATTTGTGTCCATTCATTCTTTTACGTAGAGACTGTCCAGTTTGGCCAATGTACATGGCAGAGGGGCATTGCTGGCACATGATGGCATATATCACATTGCTAGATGCGCAGGTGAACGAGCCTCTGATAGTGTGGCTGATGTGATTAGGCCCTATGATGGTGTCCCCTGAATAGATATGTGGACAGAGTTGGCAACGGGCTTTGTTGCAAGGATAGGTTCCTGGGTTAGTGGTTCTGTTGTGTGGTGTGTGGTTGCTGGTGAGTATTTGCTTCAGATTGGGGGGCTGTCTGTAAGCAAGGACTGGTCTGTCTCCCAAGATCTGAGAGAGCGATGGCTCGTCCTTCAGGATAGGTTGTAGATCCTTGATGATGCGTTGGAGAGGTTTTAGTTGGGGGCTGAAGGTGATGGCTAGTGGCGTTCTGTTGTTTTCTTTGTTGGGCCTGTCCTGTAGTAGGTGACTTCTGGGTACTCTTCTGGCTCTGTCAATCTGTTTCTTCACTTCAGCAGGTGGGTATTGTAGTTGTAGGAATGCATGATAGAGATCTTGTAGGTGTTTGTCTCTGTCTGAGGGGTTGGAGCAAATGCGGTTATATCGTAGCGCTTGGCTGTACACAATGGATCGAGTGGTATGATCTGGATGAAAGCTAGAGGCATGTAGGTAGGAATAGCGGTCAGTAGGTTTCCGATATAGGGTGGTGTTTATGTGACCATCGCTTATTAGCACCGTAGTGTCCAGGAAGTGGATCTCTTGTGTGGACTGGTCCAGGCTGAGGTTGATGGTGGGATGGAAACTGTTGAAATCATGGTGGAATTCCTCAAGAGCTTCTTTTCCATGGGTCCAGATGATGAAGATGTCATCAATGTAGCGCAAGTAGAGTAGGGGCATTAGGGGACGAGAGCTGAGGAAGCGTTGTTCTAAGTCAGCCATAAAAATGTTAGCATACTGTGGGGCCATGCGGGTACCCATCGCAGTGCCGCTGATTTGAAGGTATACATTGTCACCAAATGTGAAATAGTTATGGGTCAGGACAAAGTCACAAAGTTCTGTCACCAGGTTAGCCGTGACAGTATCGGGGATACTGTTCCTGACGGCTTGTAGTCCATCTTTGTGTGGAGTGTTGGTGTAGAGGCTTCTACATCCATAGTGGCTAGGATGGTGTTTTTAGGAAGATCACCAATGGACTGTAGTTTCCTCAGGAAGTCAGTGGTGTCTCGAAGATAGCTGGGAGTGCTGGTAACGAAGGGCCTGAGGAGGGAGTCTACATAGCCAGACAATCCTGCTGTCAGGGTGCCAATGCCTGAGATGATGGGGCGTCCAGGATTTCCAGGTTTATGGATCTTGGGTAGCAGATAGAATACCCCAGGTCGGGGCTCCAGGGGTGTGTCTGTGCGGATTTGTTCTTGTGCTTTTTAAAACATATGGAGTGCAACGTCACATCCTCCTCCTGAGCTTACTGCCAGAGACTTGGACACTGTCCAGGGCAGAGGCAGAACATGTAAAATCCCTGTTTGTCTCTGGTTACACACCCTTCCAGTACCTTGAAACCCTATGATGTCATTCACAGGTGTTCTAGCAAAGTTCTGGGTTCCTGGTCCCTGGGTGCCAGAAAACATGTTGGGGTGCAGAATTGCTAACAGAATGCAGGTAGCAATATCTGTTAAAGTGTAGGTGTCTTGGCAGTTAGCCACCAATGCCAGGAGGCAGTGTGCCTCACTTTCTCCTTCCACATAGCAGCTGGAACAATGCTGGTTCGGGCAGGACCCAACTGAGAGTGCCAATTAAGGACAAATTGCTTCAAGCAGGGCAGTTACAGCCCAAGGCTGGGGTTTTTCCACCTCTAAGGCAAACCAAACCAGTCAAACAGAGCAGACTTTGGTCTCACCCCACTGGCTAACGACAAGTCACAGAAGCAATTCCCTTAGACACTCCAGTTTCCCAGTATCTCCACCAGTGCCACTTGTTATGGGGATGAATGGTTATGAAAACCAACACCCCAGTAAAAGAAAAAAGGTTCTCTTGATCCCAAAGAACCAAGCCCCAGACCCAGATCAATATACAAATCAGATCTTACCCACAAATCACGTTGTTGCCAATCCTTTAGAATCTAAAATCTAAAGGTTTATTCATAAAAGGAAAAAGATATAGATGAGAGCTAGAACTGGTTCAATGGAATCAATGACATACAATAATGGCAAGATCTCTATCATGCATTCCTACAACTACAATACCCACCTGCTGAAGTGAAGAAACAGATTGACAGAGCCACAAGAGTACCCAGAAGTCACCTACTACAGGACAGGCCCAACAAGGAAAATAACAGAACGCCACTAGCCATCACCTTCAGCCCCCAACTAAAACCTCTCCAACGCATCATCAAGGATCTACAACCTATCCTGAAGGACGAGCCATCGCTCTCTCAGATCTTGGGAGACAGACCAGTCCTTGCTTACAGACAGCCCCCCAATCTGAAGCAAATACTCACCAGCAACCACACACCACACAACAGAACCACTAACCCAGGAACCTATCCTTGCAACAAAGCCCGTTGCCAACTCTGTCCATATATCTATTCAGGGGACACCATCATAGGACCTAATCACATCAGCCACACTATCAGAGGCTCGTTCACCTGCGCATCTATCAATGTGATATATGCCATCATGTGCCAGCAATGCCCCTCTGCCATGTACATTGGCCAAACTGGACAGTCTCTACGTAAAGGAATAAATGGACACAAATCAGACGTCAAAAATTGTAACATTCAAAAACCAGTCGGAGAACGCTTCAATCTCTCCGGTCACTCGATTACAGACCTGAGAGTGGCTATCCTTCAACAAAAAAAACTTCAAAAACAGACTCCAATGAGAGACTGATGAATTGGAATTAATTTGCAAACTGGATACAATTAATTTAGGCTTGAATAGAGACTGGGAGTGGATGGGTCATTACATAAAGTAAAACTATTTCCCCATGTTATTTCTCCCCCCCACCCCACGCCCCACTGTTCCTCAGACGTTCTTGTTAACGGCTGGAAACGGCCCACCTTGATTATCACCACAAAAGGTTTTCCTCCTTCCCCCGCCTTTTTGCTCGTAAGTGCTCATCTTAAGTGATCACTCTCCTTACAGTGTGTATGATAAAACCCATTGTTTCATGTTCTCTGTGTGTGTATATCAATCTCCCCACTGTATTTTCCACCGAATGCATCCGATGAAGTGAGCTGTAGCTCACAAAAGCTTACGCTCAAATAAATTTGTTAATCTCTAAGGTGCCACAAGTACTGCTTTTCTTTTTAGTAATGGCAAAGTTCTTGGTTCAGGCTTGCAGCAGTGATAGAATAAACTGCAGGTTCAAATCAAGTCTCTGGAGAACATCCACAGCTGGGATGCGTTTTTCAGTCCTTTGTTCAAAGCTTTAGTGTAGCAAAGTCCCTCCAGAGGTAGGAAGCAGGATTGAAGACAAGATGGAGGAGCTGCAGCAGCTTTTTATAGTCTCTTGCCATGTGGTCTTTCTTTCTTTGTCCCAAAGACAAGCTGCCCCTCACATGGCCTGGAAAAACCTCCGAGTTGTGTCCATAGGCAGGTCCCTGCATACTTTGCTGAGTCGCAAGGTGTGTCTGCCTTCTCTCAGTGGGTCAGTTGTGTAGCTGATGGTCCTTAATGGGCCATCAAGCAGGTTAGAACTACAGACAGTATAGAGCCAATATTCATAACTTCAACTACAAAATGATACACACACATAGACAGCATCGTCCTAACCAGCCAACCATCACCTTGTCTGAGACACTTCATTTGACTCCCTCTATACAAGATTTGGTGCCACAACAGGACCTTGGTTGCAACCATGTTCTATACGGTCCCAGTTCAAGTCAATAACGTGACAGCAGCATAGGGTCTGTTATGCTTTTGCTGCTGTGCCAAGCGCTAGCCTGTTACAGGCTTTAGTTGAGAAGCATCAGATTTGTGGTACTGTCTTGTTACCACCCGTAACGTGTACACAAGTTTTGTCCACACATCAGGTATGTCCCACAAAGGGTTCACCATTAGCATTAACTCCTTTGTCTTGACCTCTAGATGAAGTAGCAAAAGACACAAGATTAACAGCCAGTTTATGATGGACAGACTCCGTTCACACCGCCTGGCTTGCCCAGTGTCCACTGCATTTCCTAATCCCTTTGTTTACCATGTAGGTGCTCAGACACGGATTCTCCTGTCTGTTTGGAGAAGGCTCTCAATTCAAGCATGTGTTTGAGGTTTCAGCAAGGAAAGGGTGCACTGCAACCATGCCTGCCCTCAGCCCCTCCCTCTGGAATCTCTTTGTGTTGGGTCACACCCGCTTGTGAAGTTTTTCTTCCTCCCGCCTGGAAGAGACAGTTTTATCTCTTACAAGCCCAGCGGGAACAACATCTTTCAATGGAGTGCTTTGGATTGGTAAGATCTCTTCCGTCACTCCACTCTCTGCTCCCAACAGGTCAGCTGAGTGGACTCTCCCCTCCAGGAGCTCTGACCCCCCAGTTTTCCCTTAAAACTTGATCCACAGGTGAGGGGTCTGGCATTTCAGAAGCAGATCCTTCACCCTCCTCCTGGGGAAATGCCTTCCTACAAAAGGTGGGCAGACCCTCCTGTCCCCCCTCACCTTCCGTCTGGGCTCCCCTCTGAGGCAGACACTCCTGTGTCCTCCAAAAGGGAAGGTGACCCTGGTCCGGCTGTGGGCTCCCAACTACTAGCTGTGACAGACCCTTCACTGGCCAGCAAAATCCCCCCCCCTTTCACTCAGGTTGGATTTGCTTCCAGGTACAGAGTCCTGGGGATCTGTTCCCACCGCAGCGGTCACCAGAACCCCAACTTCCACCTCCGGGATACACATCTCTCTGCACCCTAGCAGCTGGGACGGCATCCCTGTTACAAGGTGGAGCATCCCCCTCCCCCAGGGAGATGATTACAGGACAGAAGCTGGCTCTATTCAGCTCCTCCCGCAGGGACCTGCCTTGACCTGCTTTGAGCCCTGGGGCTACAGGGACTGGTTACGACTATAAAGAGACATTCTCCTATTTCCCCAGCAGCACTTGTGACTTCACCCTCTCCTCTGGGGCTTTCGGCACAAAAATCCCCCGTCACTGCATCCCTAAGCATCCCGCACCCCCACCCCGCCGCACCCCCATCCCCCTCACTGCATCCCTCCCCATCCCAATCCCCCACAACCCATCCCCCCAGTGAGAGTGTGACCATCAGGGGGCTGACACACTGAAGGGGTCCCCCTGCGACTTTTCCTGAGCCATGCAAGAGCACGGGGCCTTGGAGCCATGACACGAGGCCAGCCCCAATAAGCAAACCCAAGACAGGGCCCCCAGTTCCATGGGCATGGCCACCCCACCAGGACCCCCCAATACCACAGGCACAGCCCCCCGTACACTGGCTCAGGACTTAGGCCCGGCCCAGAGGTGTGCAGTGAGGGTAATTCTTCAATGGGTGGCTGCAGAGGAGAAGAAATACTCGTATTTCCTCTCCCCCAGTGCCAGGTGCCTGGGAACACAGAGCAGCTGAGATTGCTCAGAGACAAGCCCAGATTCGATCTAGCTGCTATTACGGAGACTTGGGGGAGGGTTCACTTGGTGAATGTTCCAGTCAAGGGCTGTAACCTTGTTAGGAAGGATCAAGTGGGCAGAAGCGGGGAGGGGAGAGAGTGCCACTCTACATCAAAATTGGCATTCCCTACTTCCGAGTAGCTGATAACTTGGAGCAAAGGACTGTGAATGCTGATGGATCAATGGCTGAGAACAGCCTTAGTTACTGTCTGCTCCAGACCCCAGCTCACATGATGGACCAGGATGACCGGCTCCTTATGCATGAATCTATCATGGGGGACGTCAACCCGAGGGCCACGCTGCTGCCAGAACTAAAACATCCTTGGAATTTCTCACCATTGCAGACGGCAATCTCCGGACTCTACGAGTGCTGCAGCCAAAAGCGGGTAATTCTGTGTTAGGCTCTGTCTACACTATGGCCCTGTATCGTGGCCACTGTGCCGTGCTCAGGTTTCCTGGGTAGCCTCTCCCTGCTGACGGGAGAGAGCTCTCCTGCTGGCAATGAGCAGCGATAGCTGTGTCTGCAGGAGAGCATCTTCCGCCACATAGCACTGTCCACAATGCCGCGTCTGTCGGTGAATGTTTTGTCGGTCACGCGGGTGTGTTTTTCATGCCCCTGACTGACCAAAGTTTTATCAATGCAAGTGCTTGTGTAGACAAAGCCTTAGACCTTGTCCTACCAGATAAAGGGACACTGATCACAGAACTGAAAATGAACGGTAGCTTAGGAGCAAGTCATCATGACTTGATCACATTTATCATGTGCAAGCAGAATGACATCCAGACCCATAACCCGTATGTTTGGTGCTTTAACAGGGACAGTGTCACAAAGCTGAAAACTATTCTGAGCCGGCCCAGCTGGGAGGAAGAATTGAGTCCAAAAAGTGTAAATGACAATTGGGAATTGTTTAAGAACATCTTCCGAGGGGCCCAGAAAGCCGCAATGGAGGGAGAAGGCCAGGCTGGTTAAAACACTCATCTGGGTTAGAGGGAAAGTGAAGGTAACTATTAAAAAATAGCAAAGTAATCTTCCACAAATGGAGGAAAGAGGAAGGTGACAGTTATTCATATAAATCAGAAGCTATGGATTATAAAACATTGGTAAGAGAAGCAAAAGGGTACCCGGAGGCTGCTACGGCCAGGAGCCCTTAGGAGGAGGTTTTTAAGCATGTGAAATCCTAGCAATGGTATTCACCCATAGCCCGGTGGGAATAGCAGAATGAGCAATAACAATGCGGAGGTAGACAGGTGACAGTTCTCCGAAAAGGGCCATGTAGTTGCAGTTTAATGTACCCACCCTACACACGCCCACATCACGGGTCATTTGAGAACTTTCTTTAGGTGTGGTGAGGGTGTGTGCTGGAGCTGTCAAGTGGTGCCAGGCGCCTGGAGGCGAGAGGGGACAACATCTGCAGAATGAGAAAGTGCCATTTTTTGCACAGTTCCACAACCACGGCAACGTGTTCATGACTGCAGTCTGTACTGGCCATGTTAATTTCAACATCTGATTGCGGGGTTTATTGGACAAAGCTACCAAACAGCCATGTGTGAAATGATTTTTATTGGTTTTGCTATGGGTTTTTTCCAGAAATGCGGAAGCTGTTCAGCATGTGACAGAAGTGGGGAATAGCAACATTTTTGCAATATACTGACATGAAATGGTTTCATGGCTCATATGCTTCACTTCAGAGTATCTCAGAAGTGATTTTTCTTTCTCTATTTTCAATTGAAATTTGCTGACCAGCTCAGTCGCACGCTGCAGGTTGTGCACCAGTAGCACCAGATCGTGTGCCCGTAACTTGCAATGCGCCGTGGGTAGATATACATGCATGTGAATTCCTAATGTAATGCTTCTACATTTGTAAGCTTCTGCACAGACTGTAGCAAGTGTGCTTGGTGGAAGGTTTTACTCTGTAATAACCTATGCGTGCAGTACTAGCCTTTAAAATATTCTCGGGTAACCCCTCTGCAAAGTGATATCATAAGAACATAAGAATGGCCCTACTGGGTCAGACCAAAGGTCCATCTATCCCAGTATCCTGTCTGCCAACAGTGGCCAGTTCCAGGTGCCCCAGAGGGAATGAACAGAACAGGTTATCATCAAGTGATCCATCCCCTGTCATTCACTCTCAGCTTCTGGCAGACAGAGGCTAGAGACACCATTCCTGCCCATCTTAGCTCAGCCATTGATGGACCTATCCTCCATGAAATTATCTAGTTCTTTTTTAAATCCAGTTATCGTCTTGGCCTTCACAGCATCCTCTGGCAAGGAGTTCCACAGGTTGACTGTGCATTGTGTGTAGAAATACTTCCTTTTATTTGTTTTAAACCTGCTGCCTGCTAATTTCATTTGGTGACCACTAGTTCTTGTAATATGAGAAGTAATAAACAACACTTCCTTATCTACTTTCTCTACACCAGTCATGATTTTATAGACCAGTCATGATTTTATCAGCAGCAGCAAGGGCCGGGTTCGATGTCTAGGGGTTCCTCCTAACAATACAGCACAGAACCAGCTTGAGCCCTCATCCAGTAATCTGGGAAATTACACCCCACTCCTAGGCGCCCCTCAGAGGCGATGCTTCCCCTCTCCCAAGTACTGAGTCTGAGTACAATAAAAGAAAACTTCTATTAGAAGAAAGAAAAGGAGTACTTGTGGCACCTTAGAGACTAACAAATTTATTAGAGCATAACAATTTGTTAGTCTCTAAGGTGCCACAAGTACTCCTTTTCTTTTTGTGAATACAGACTAACACGGCTGCTACTCTGAAACCTTCTATTAGAAGGGAAGGGAACCCAGCATTAATTTGGGAAAATGCCATGACAATCATTCAAAAGCACATGACCATAAGCAAACACCCACCCCACAGTATGTTGGACAGTGTCCTTTGCCTCAATTTCCTACCTTATGGCATGAAAGTCTGACAAAGGAACGTCCTTTTAACAAGCCCCTCTCCTTCTGCTGTAACCCACTCATGGATGGTTGTCTTTAGTCAGTGAAGAGCCAGAGCTCAAAGGTGCATCCCATGGGTCTACCTTGCACCCCAAAAAGAAGTGGGGCATCCAGCAATGCCTGCTGCTGCCAACCCCTCCGCAGCTGGCTCGCTGCTGCTACGTCTCTGCTACTGCCTGCCACTCTGTTCTCACGGCCACCGGCCGCTTCTGCAGTGCAGCGTTCTGAGGCTCTTCTGCTTACCCCAGTGATCTGTGCAAGTAGCAGCTCTACTGTCGTTTATGCCACACTGTCCCCCCAGCAGGCCTAAGGTGTAGCCCTGACTGGCCTTTGGCCTCCCTCCCCCTGCTTAGCAAGTGAGGTTCAGCTGAGGGTGACCCCCCAGAGCACAGTTCAGCTGCCCTTTACTCAGACAATGAGCGTAACAACATTTCCTTGCCCTGCCCCCTGCACTCAGCCCTAGAGGGATCTGAAACCCAACCCCCACCCACAGTGACCACTGGGGCAAAGCAGCTCTGTCTGCCGTGCACCTAGGCAGAGTGGGTGTGTCTATGCAAACACGGTCTGCTCCTGGAGTCTTTCCCCCCAGCTCCCCACCCCATGTCAGGTGAAAGTGCATTCACACCCTGCTTCCACCAGAAACTAGCTTCTTACTTCAGTGACCCTTAGGCACAGGTCAGCATTAGTGTCAGAGATGACACTACACAGCTTCTAGTGGGCTCCAATCAAAGTGCTCACTAAACAAAACTGGCCATTTGGATGCTAACATACAGAGGTAATTTAGCACCCGTCTGTGTACTTGCACAAACTGAAAAGTGGTGGCAGCGGTGGTTGTAATGCTAACAATGTACTTGGGGAGTTTTATCTCTACAGGGAAGTTCCAGTGTACGAAGACATGGATGAGACATGCCCTTTAAAGCTTACATCAAAGAGAAAAAGACTCCACAAACTTTGAAAACCGTGTTATTTGTCAAGAAAACCAATCTTTGTCCAGGCACCAGTGCAGAACTGAACTCTGTGCTGCTGGCTGCAGAGGCAGGAGAGATGAATTGTAGGCTACTGGACAAGGTTTCTCAATCAGATGATGTGCCATCAATCCTCTAGCACAGGGGTTGTTTTCAGAAATACACAAGCAAGTCAATTTGGCACATGTCAGAGTTGTACTGAACTCAGGAAAGAAAACAGACTCTGAGTCTGATCAGAAAGCATCACGTTCACCAGTTCTGTAGCCACCACAGCAAGCACGTCCTCCAGCAACTGGTCCTTTTGCGTTGTTTGCTTGAAAAAAACACACAGGACAGACAAGAAACTTCATAAAATAGAAACATCTGGAGCACAACCAATCTAAGTGAGGTGGCACTCCATAGAGAAGCAGCAGCTGCTGCTGTGCAGAAGACCTGTGGAAGACTTGATTGCTAAGGATGCAGTTTGTAACGGGATCCCCAGGGTGCAGCCTGAGACTGTGGGACCTCTGGGCCCCCTGAACTCTCTCCAACCTGGGCTGTCTCTCGCAATGCCTGGCTAGTGACCAGCAGCAACCCCTCCCGGTGCTGTGATCGCTCAGCACAACCGCATGTGGAGCCCCACACCCAGCGAGATTGCATGAAGGCTCTCAGAGCCACTCATGAATCACACAGGGAGGCACCAGTCAAATCCCCCAGCTCCCAGCACTGTACCCCAGGAATAAACCGTCTTGCACTGCTCAAGATGAGCTGTGCACGTTTATTAATTGGTTCCCCACGTCATCAATGGAACGTGGATATACACCGGCCTTTGCCAACCCGAGCAGGTTCACCAGACACCTCAGGCAAACTCACTGGTAAAGATAAACAGTTGAACACATTTATTGACTACAAAGGATAGATTTTAAGTGACTGTAAGTGATAGGCAAAAAGTCAAAGTGGTTACCAAAATAAAATAAAATATAAGCATGCAGTCTAAACTCTCAACCCATTAGACTGGGCAACATTTAGAGTAAACAGTTTTTCTCACCCCACTGGATAGTGCAGTTCATAGTACACAGATTTCACCCTTGAAACATGGGCCAGTCTCCTCCATTGAAGTCTTCAATCTTCTGAGTGTCCTTGTTGCTTGCAGCATAGATGGGGAAGAAGAAAGGTGAAGCATGGGGCCCCTGTGTCCTGTTTTATACCCTCAGTCCATGTGCTTGGAAAACACAAATCCAGGCATGTCTGGGGGGCATTGCTGAGTCCCCAGGTAAGGTTGAGCAATTTCCCTGGTGTAGTCTTATGCAGGCGAGTCATTGCATTGTAGCTCTCTTGCTGGATAATGGCTGTTGATGGTTGTTTTGACACCCACCCGGGTGTTGGTTACTTTCCTTGCTGTTGTCTCTAGGGAGCTAATATCTGGCCGATTCCCCAACTTACAGCAGATTTTAGTGACAACCATACAACACAATTCTTATAACTTCATATGCTCTATGATGTACATATTGAGATTGAACAGTGACTTTGAACAGATCATAGCCTTTCCCATGATACCTTACATAGTATGCTTTATATGCAATATCACAATCATATACAAATGAGGAATATGGGGATTACAGGGTGTTCCCCTGAGGTACAAAGTGTCACACAGTTATCACTCAACGTGCCTTTCTTTTCAGCTGAATAAAGCAAATCTTACAGCGAAACCAGCTAGTTACACTGAAACAATACAGTTATTGCACTGCATGTTATCGCTGATTGAAGAGACAATGATCTTGTGTACAAAAAGTAAGTTCTTCTCCTGCCCAAGCTGCTACAAAGGTATAAAGCCCTACTCCCCTCAGATGCAGAAACTGCAAGTATTCTAGCAGCAGATTACAGGCAAGATCAGAAAAACATTGCAGTGGTTCTGCAAATTCATTCCATGCACGGCATGGACAAGGCAAGTCTGCCGTTGTTCTGTGCAGTGCAGTGGGCTGATGCAATCCAAGCCGCTGTAATCAGAAGCAGGAACTTCAGTCATCCATGTGTTTTGTGGATATTCTTCTGGCGCGTGAGCCTGATGAACAGCTTTCAGATGAGCAAGTGGGTTTGTATAACCCCGCTGCAATCCTAGCCAGAGTGAAAGTCTCCGAACATTAGCCAAAGCCAGGTGACTGTAGCCTGCAGAGCTCAGCTATGTGTGAGCCCCAATGGAGACAGAGGTTGGCCTTTGATTGATAGATAAAGAGCTGATAAGTCAGCCAGCATTGAGTACCAGCCTTTAGAAGACACTCAAAGATGGTGCCACTCAACTACTGAGCACCTAGTATTCAACAGTTTCAGTATGTTCACCCCACTGCACACAAGGCTGCCTGCACGGCTACCCCATGAGTTTGGGGCTCACACTTTCATTGACAGAATGTATTGTCCTGGATTTGGCAGCCAGTATGCGGGGTCGAGGCAGTCCATCACTAGTGTGGCAAACACTGACGTGGAAAGACTCCAGGGAAGCGTGTTCATTCCAGGTAGAATTGTGCCATGTCATGCTCGTGGAATTTCCTCCAGGAAGGAGAGAATCATATAGACAGCAGCACAAAGCTGACTGATGGAAAGCACACCTTCCATCAATAGCTAGAGCGGGATTTCAAGAACAGCCTGCAGAGAGCCAGCACCCCAAGAAATAACACTGACAGGTGGGAAAGAAAAGGCACTTACTCTCCCTGGGCAATCAGAGTCTTATAAAACAAAAGATCAGTCAGACTGGGTCAGACCAAAGGTCCATCTAGCCCAGTGTCCTGTCTTCCAACAGCGGCCAGTGCCAGGTGCCCCAGAGGGAATGAACAGAACAGGGAATCATCAAGTGATCCATCCCATCGCCCATTCCCAGCGTCTGGCAAACAGAGGCTAGGGACACCATCCCTGCCCATCCTGGCTCATAGCCATTGACGGACCTGTCCTCCATGAACTTAGCTCATTCTTTTTTGAACCCTGTTATGGTCTCTTATGCAATGCGCAGCATTCGCAAAACCTAGAACACGTCCAGAACCAATTTGCCATGGAAAAGTACTCGAGAATATCACCAATGTCTGTAGTCAGAACAATCTGCCCTGCACTGAACTGGGTCTGTGCCAAGGCAACGGAGACTGTGGTAAGCCACACACTCAGCAGAAAGCAGAACGATGAACAAGACGAAGATAATGATGTGGACTAGAAATGTCACCAGCGCTATCACACTAGAGCGATGCCAGCACAGACTGATTATTAGTAAGGCCCTACTTCATTTGCGATATTGCGGATCCCGCAGTATTAGGCTTCCAGTGCAATTTTGTCATCCAGAAAGCTGACAGGAGGAGCCCCCATGCACCCTAGGCAATTGCCTTGCTCACCACCCTCCAGAGCTGGTCCTGAAGGGAAGGGGCGGCATGGAGAGGCAATTCTTGATTTAGTCCTCAGTGGAGCACAGGATCTGGTCCAAGAGGTGAACAGAGCTGAACCGCTCAGTAATAGTGACCATAATGTAATTAAATTGAACATCTTTGGGAGGTGGGTGGGAATAGAAGCCCACCACAGTAGCATTTATCTTCAGAAAGGGGAACTACACAAAAATGAGGAAGATAGTCAAGCAGAAATGAAAAGGTACAGTCTCAAAAGTGAAATCCCTGCAAGCTGCATGGAAACTTTCTAAAAACACCTTCATAGAGGCTCAAATTAAATGTATACCTCAAATTAAAACATAGTGAGAGGACCAAAAAAGTGCCACGGTGGCTAAACAACGAAGTAAAAGCAGCTAGAGGTAAAAAGGCGTCCTCCAGTACCTGGACGTCAAATCCTACTGAGGAAAAGAGAAACGAGGATAAACTCTGTCAAGTCAAGTGTAAAAGTATAATTAGGAAGGCCAAAAAAGAAATTGAAGAGCCCTAGCAAAAGACTGTAATGATGCTGCCTCTGTTGCGACACTTGTGAGAGCGTCAATTCAGGACAAACTGCTTCGAGCAGGGCAGTTACAGCCCCAGGCTGGGGTTTCTGTGCACACCAAGGCAAAGCAAACCAGCCAAAGAGGACTTTGGTTTTACCCCACTGGCTAACCACAAGTCACACAGCAATTCCCTTAGACACTCCAGTTTCCCAGTATTACCACCAGTGCCACTCGTTATGGGGACAAATGGTTATGAAAACCAATACCCAGTAAAAGAAAAAAGGTTCTCCCAATCTGTGACATTATGAGTGTCATCTAATATCTCATTGAAAGGTGACAGGGCCAGGAAGAGTTAATTACCTCACAGAGCGACCTGACCCATGGCCGGACTTTAGAGACTGGTTAGGAAGAGATGGAAATGAAGAGAGCTGTGAAATGCAGCCGGCATTGGTAGAGAGAGAAGGGGAGTTGTGCGCTCAGGTCTTGTGATGTCAGCAAACAAGTCTTGTCTATGGCTATAGCTTTGATTCAAAGATCAAAAAAGGAATATTAACATATACTTGAGTGAAATAGTATTATTGTCTATGTCTCTTTGAAGGTTGTGATAACCTGTGTCTGAACTGTTAATGGATAAATTACCCTGTGCTAATTGCCATGATGTTTGGAAGAAGGAAAGTTAAACCAATTGTTTTTTCAGGCCAAAAGGCCACAGGAAATGTATAAAAACCTTGGGACATGATCCTTCTTGATCTCAGATCTGCTTTGGGTTTCAAGAGGGTGAAACCTTTAGCCGTAAGGATTGAGATCCCCAGTCACTGACTG
The DNA here is from genome assembly GCF_009764565.3 of Dermochelys coriacea. NCBI lineage: Eukaryota > Metazoa > Chordata > Testudines > Dermochelyidae > Dermochelys > Dermochelys coriacea. Next base: position 1,064,438 of record NC_050072.1, read on the forward strand.
GAGTCACCCTGAACATGGACATTGGACTATAACCTATGGACTATTTCTAAAAGGACTTTTGGCAACTACAAGCTCATCTCTGCTGTGTATCTGAACATCAAGAATTGAATTCAAGTCTGTCTGTATATTGATCTTTTAACCAACACTCTCTCTCTTTTCTTTTTAAATAAATTTTAGTTTAGTTAATAAGAATTGACTATAAGCGTGTATTTGGGGTAAAATCTAAGTTATCATTTAACATGGGTCTGGGGCTTGGTCCTTTGGGATCAGGAGAACCTTTTCTTTTATATGATGAAATAAGATTTTCAGAATTTATCATCATATGTTTGACATGTGTGTCTGGATGGAGGCCTGAGGCTGGTACTTTAAGGCAACTGCATTATTTGGACTTCTGAGTACCCATGGAGGTGCTATAGAAGCTGTTTTGGGCTGGCTGGGTAAATCTAAGTATTGGAATATCCACCAGCGTTTGGGGTTTGTCTGCCCCGTTCTGTTTGCAGTTCACCCTGAACGAGTGATCTCAGCTGGCTCCCACAGGCAGCACTGTCACACGATCCCAAAGGACCAAGCCCCAGACCCAGGTCAATATACAAATCAGATCTTACCCACAAATCACACTGTTGCCAATTCTTTAGAATCTAAAATCTAAAGGTTTATTCATAAAAGGAAAAAGATATAGATGAGAGCTAGAGCTGGTTAAATGGAATCAATTACATACAGTAATGGCAAAGTTCTTGGTTCAGGCTTGTAGCAGGGATGGAATAAGCTTTAGGCACAAATCAAGTCTCTGGAGAACATCCCCAGCTGGGATGGGTCATTCAGTCCTTGGTTCAGAGCTTCAGTTTGTAGCAAGGTTCCTCCAGAAGTAAGAAGCAGGATTGAAGAAAAGATGTTGGGGTTTCCAGGGCTTTTTATATTCTCTGCCCTGTGGAAGATCACAGCAGCAAGATGGAGTCTGGAGTCACATGGGCAAGTCACATGTCCATGCATGACTCAGTTTGCAGGCCGACACCATTGTTTACAAGTTAGTTTGAACGTTCCCAGGAAAGCTCAGATGTGGATTGGAGTCTCCCAAACTCCATTAAGTATTTCTTGATTGGGCACTTACTGAGAATAGTCCTTTCTCAAGAAGCTGACCAAATGCTTCACTCAGGCTACTTGGAATCAAATACATAGTCCATATTCATAATTTCAAATACAAAAATGACACACACAGACAGCTAGCATCATTATAACCAGCAAATCAGAACCTCTTAATAGACACCTCACACAACAACCTTTGTACAATATTTGCTGCAAATATATAACAGTGGTTGCAACAATGATCTATACAGTTACAGTTTATGTCAATAATGTTACAAAGACTCAAAAACTAACAGCAAAAACTTCTTTAAATACATCAGAAGCAGGAAGGCTACCAAGCAACCAGTGGGGCCACTGGAGGATTGAGGTGCTAAAGGAGCACTCAAAGAAGACAAGGCAATTGTGGAAATGCTAAATAAATTCTTTCCATTGTTCTTCACTGCAGAAGATGTGAAGGAGATTCCCAAACCTGAGCCATTCTTTTTAGATGTCAAATCTGAGGAACTGTCCCAGATTGAGGTGTCATTAGAGGAGGTATTGGAACAAATGGTAAACTAAAGAGTAATAAGTCACTAGGACCAGATGGGATCACCCAAGAGTCCTGAAGGAACTCAAATGTGAGATTGCAGAACTACTAACTGTAGTCTGTAACCTATCATTCAAATCATCTTATGACGAGGATAGCTAATGTAATACCAACTTTTAATAAAGGCTCCAGAGGCAATCCTGGCAATTCCAGGCCAGTGAGCCCGACAGCAGTACCAGGCAAATTGGTTGAAACTATAGTAAAAACAGAATTTTCAGACACGTAGATGACACGATTTGTTGTGCAAGAGTCAACATGGCTTTGTAAAAGGAAATCATGCCTCACCAATCTACTAGAATTCTTTGAGGGGGTCAACAAACATGTGAACAAGGAGGATTCAGGAGATATAGTGTACTTGGACTTTCAGAAAGCCTTTCACAAGGTCCCTCATCAAAGACTCTTAAGCAAAGGAAGCTGTCATGGGATAAGAGGGAAGTCCTCTCAGGGATCAGTAACTGGTTAAAAGACAGGAAACAAAGAGCAGGAATACACAGTTGTCAGAGTGGAGAGAGGCATATAGTGGTGTCCCCCAGGGGTCCGTACTGGGACCAGTCCTATTCAACATATTCATAAATGGTCTGGAAAAAGGGGTGAACAGTGAGGTGGCAAAATTTGCAGACAATAAAAATTACTCAAGATAGTTAAGTCCAAAGCAAACTGTGAAGAGCTACAAACGGATCTCACTAAACTGGGTAACTGGGAAACAAAGCAGCAGATGAAATTCAATGTTGATAAATGCAAAGCAAGGCACATTGGAAAACATCATCCCAACTATCCATACAAAATGATGGGGTATAGATTAGCTGTTACCACTCAAGAAAGATCTTGGAGTCATTGTGAATAGTTCTCTGAAAACATCCATTCAATGTGCAGCAGCAGTCAAAAAAAGGGACAGAATGGGGGGAGAGATAGCTCAGTGGTTTGCGCATTGGCCTGCTAAACCCAGGGTTGTGAGTTCAATCCTTGAGGGGGCCATTTAGGGATCTAGGGCAAGAATTGGGGATTGGTCCTGCTTTGAGCAGGGGGTTGGACTAGATGATCTCCTGAGGTCCCTTCCAACCCCGATATTCTATGAATGTTAGGTACCATTAGGAAAGGGATAGATAATAAGACAGAAAATATCATATTGCCTCTGTATAAATCCATGGTACACCCACATCTTGAGTACTATGTGCAGTTCTCATCACCCCATCTCAGAAAAGATCTATTGGCATTGGAAAAGGTTCAGAGAAAAGCAACAAAAACGATTAGGGGCACGGAAGGGCTGCCGTATGAGGAGAGATTAATAAAACCAGGACTCTTTTTCTTGGGAAAGAGGCGACTAAGGGGGGATGTGACGGAGGTCTATAAAATCATGATTGGTGTGCAGAGAGTGAATAAGCACGTGTGATTTACCCCTTCATGTAACACAAGAACTGGGGTCACCAAATGAATTTAACAGGTAGCAGGTTTAAAACAAACAGAAGGGAGCTTTCTTCACGCAAAGCACAGTCAACCTGTGAAACTCCTTGCCAGAGGTTGGCAGGCTGGGGGTGGGGAGCGCAGGGCCAGGGGAGGAAATTGGGGGGGCGGTGTGGGGAGTGCAGGCGGGGGGATGAGGGCAGGGGGACAGTGTGGGGAGCGCAGGTCAGGGAGAGGGTCAGGGGGACAGTGTGGGGAGCACAGGCAGGGGAGAGGGGGACGGTGTGGGGAGCATGGGATGAGGGCGGGGGGACAGTGTGGGGAGCTCAGGCGGGGGAGGGGGCAGTGTGGGGAGAGCAGGCTGGGGGAGGGAATCGGGGGAGGCGGTGGGGAGTGCAGGCCAGGGGCAGGGGTCTGGGGGACGGTGTGGGGAGCGCAGGTGGGGCAGTGTGCAGAGCGCAGGCCTGGGGAGGGAATCGCGGGAGGGCGGTGTGGGGAGCGCAGGCCAGGGGACGAGGGTGGGGGGGCGGCGTGGGGAGCGCAGGCCGGGGGAGGGGATCGGGGGCGATGTGAGGAGCGCAGGATGAGGGCGGGGGGACAGTGTGGGGAGCACAGGTAGGGAGGGGGCAGTGTGGGGACAGCAGGCTGGGGGAGGGAATCGGGGGGCGGTGTGGGGCGCGCAGGCCAGGGGTGGGGATTGGGGAGCGGTGTGGGAAGAATGGGACGAGGGTGGGGGGATGGTGTGGGGAGCACGGGATGGGGGGGGACGGTGTGGGGAGCGCAGGCGGGGGAGGGGGCAGTGTGGGGAGAGCAGGCTGGGGAGGGAATCAGGGGGGCAGTGTGGGGAGCACAGGCCGGGGGATGAGGGCGGGGGGGTGGTGTGGGGAGCACAGGCGGGGGAGGGGGCAGTTTGGGGAGAGCAGGCTGAGGGAGGGAATTGGAGGGCGGTGTGGGGGAGGGTGATGATGGAGGGATACAGCCATGGGTGGTATGAGGCTCCAAGCACCATCCTGCCCCCCCCAAGCCCAGCCCCTTGGGCGGCTGGGACCATGTCTCCCTCGCCCAGTGGGCCCCCTCCACCAGGACAGGCTGACCCCCCTGCCCACCCCCTGGGGCACTCAGACCACGGGGGTGGGGTGGGGTGAGCCTGACGGACAGGGGCACCATCTCCGGGCCCACACCAGCCTCCCGGGGAGGAGCAGAACATCAGCGGGGAGAAGCCCTGAGCTGGGGGGAGGGGGTTGCCAACCCTCCAGGATTGTCCAGGAGTCTCCAGGAATTAATTAATCTTTAATTGAAGATGATGTCATAGGATGAACCCTCCAGGGATACGTCCAGCCCAAACTGGCAACCCTAGCTGAGGCCCCGGCACTTGCTGCATTAATAATGCCCCCCCGCCAGGCACACAGAGGGGGCTGGGCTGCCAGGGTGCCCTGCCAGCCCCTCACACCCGCGGACGAGCTGTGCAAGGCTGGGTGAGAGCGGGGACCCCCGGAGGCTCCCTGTGTCCCGGGGGTTCACCCCAAGCCCCCCGCAGGAGCTGGGGGAGCTTGGGGAGCTGGGGAAGCTGCACGACCCCAGGGGGCCTGGAAAGTGCGGGGGGGCGACACACGGGGTCTGATGCAATTCAATCGGCGTCACCGCTCCAGGCCCTGGGCTATTCTTAGCAGCGTGGCCGTGGGGCCTGGGAGCCAGGTGCTGCGCCGGCCGCAGCAGGGCCTGGAACCGGCCCCCTCCCCGCCGCCTCGCCACAGCTGCCAGCCTAATTGCTGGGCCTCGTGCAGCAGAGCCCGTTAATTGGACGCTAACTGGCTGCGGCTGCCCTGCTGCTGCACGTCGAGCTGGAGCCGGCGGGGCCAGGCGGGTGCAGCTCCTCCCCGCTGTGCGGGGCTCCCAGCCCTGCGCCCCCAAGCTTCTCCTGCCCCCCACCTTGGCCTGCTAACCCCCGTGGCCCTGCCTGGAGCCGGGCCCCTCCCATGCTCACCCCCCTGTGGGCAATTCTTCTAGGCCGGCTGCTGCTCAGCATTGTCATCCCGGAGCCGGCGGAGGGAGTTTGCGGCTGACACGCAGCCTGGCACAAACTGATGGGGACGGGCCTGGCACACAGAGCGAGCGGGATCGCTTGGTAAGCTGGGCCCAGGCGCACAGAGGCAGAGCCCTCCCCGTGGGGAGCAGGACCGCAGCCGGCGTGCAGAGCGGGGAGCGAAGCGACTCAGAAAAAGATGATCTAGGAGTGTCACGGAGCAACAGGATCGGTGCTATACCCCCAGCTTTGGAACGGTCTCTAGGAGGAGCCCGTCAGTGGGCCAGACCCCCGGGGGTCTCACTCTTCCCCAGGGTGAGCCACGTGGCCTCTCTGCCTCCTTTGGCTGGACCTCTGGGCCTGCAGCCCCCTGCTCCACCCCGTGAGCTCTGCTCAGCGAGTCCTACTGAGACAGACCCCGATGGAGACCTGGCCACTTGGGGAGCAGCATCAGTATCTCTACAGCTGCATGGGTCATGTGGCAGGCGCAGCCCCCAGCCCATCTCTGCTGCCCATTTGCCTCTGTACTGGCTGCGCGCCCCACGGCCGGTGGCAAAGAGGGAGCAACAGATGGCATTCACTTCAAGTGTTGGAGTTGGAGGCCAGAAGGGCCCCCCCAGATCTCCCTGTCTGACTCCTGTGTAGCACCCACTCACTAGCCCCAGGGCACTGCAGCCCCCGGAGACCCCGGGCAGAGACTGGGAGGGCCCACGGGGCACCAGTGCTCGAGGCACCTTCGCCCTAGCCACGTACCTGGCTCCCAGCCACACGGGTTTGCCAGGGGAGAGGCCACATGCTCACCTGGTGGGTCTGGGGTCCGCTGGGGAGCAGCATCCTGGCAAGGTGTGAATGGCAGGCTCAGCTCGAGGTGAGGGGCACTAGCTGGGTGAGCCGGGGGGACCTGCCACCCTGAGCCCCACTCGCCCTACGGGAGGGGAAATGAGCTGCAGGCAGGTTAGTGTCTGCCTGGATCTCTGCCTGTCGCGCGGGTGAGGAAGTGAAGAGAAAGGAAGGGTTAGGGACAGGGTGGGCAGGCGGGAGGGCAGAGGGGCAGGGCGGGCAGGCAGGAGGTCAGGGGGAAGGCGGGAGGGCAGAGGGGCAGGGCAGGCAGGTGGGAGGGCAGAGGGGCAGGCGGGAGGGCAAAGGGGCAGAGCAGGCAGGTGGGAGGGCAGAAGGGCAGGGAAGGGCAGGCAGGCGGGAGGGCAGAGGGGCAGGACGGGCAGGCAGGAGGTCAGGGGGAAGGCGGGAGGGCAGAGGGGCAGGGCGGGCAGGTGGGAGGGCAGAGGGGCAGGCGGGAGGGCAAAGGGGCAGAGCAGGCAGGTGGGAGGGCAGAAGGGCAGGGAAGGGCAGGCAGGCGGGAGGGCAGAGGGGCAGGGGGAAGGCGGGAGGGCAGAGCAGGCAGGTGGGAGGGCAGAAGGGCAGGGAAGGGCAGGCAGGCGGGAGGGCAGAGGGGCAGGGCAGGCAGGCGGGAGGGCAGAGGGGCAGGACGGGCAGGCAGGAGGTCAGGGGGAAGGCGGGAGGGCAGAGGGGCAGGGCGGGCAGGCAGGAGGCCAGAGGGGCAGGGCGGGCAGGCAGGGAGGGCAGGGGAAAGGCGGGAGGGCAGAGGGGCAGGACGGGCAGGCAGGAGGTCAGGGGGAAGGCGGGAGGGCAGAGGGGCAGGCGGGAGGGCAGAGGGGCAGGGCGGGCAGGCAGGGAGGGCAGGGGGCAGGCGGGAGGGCAGAAGGGCAGGACGGGCAGGCAGGGAGGGCAGGGGGCAGGCGGGAGGGCTGAAGGGCAGGACGGGCAGGCAGGAGGTCAGGGGGAAGGCGGGAGGGCAGAGGGGCAGGGCGGGCAGGCGGGAGGGCAGGGGGCAGGCGGGAGGCCAGAGGGGCAGGGCGGGCAGGCAGGGAGGGCTGTATGTCAGTAAGGGGCAGGTGTCCCCAGCCTGCCTGGTCACTGCGCAGGCCACAATTCTGGGCTTCACAAGCTGCAGAAGCATGAAACAGAGGGGCCATGAATGACTAATAACTGCTGGTGCCTTGTGGCCCCCAAAAATTCAAAAAGCTCTTGCCCCCCTTCCCCCAGATCTCCCCCACCCAGGATCCCCTTAGGAAGCAAAGCCAGTAAGAAAATGTTCCCAGGAGACATTTTGTCTAAGGCCCCACAGATCAGCTGAGGTTGGCCGTTCCGCTCCCCCATATCAGAAACGAAAACGGCTAAATGAGATTATCGTTAATGGCCTGGGCAAGAATCTACCTTAATTTGCATATGGATAAAACATCTTTCTCACTCCACCCTGGCTAAAAGGCTCCCCAGGTACCAAGGATGGGCCACACCCGGCTTTCCTCCACACAGTGCCCCACTTCGCGGGGATCAAGAGATGGGTGGCGAAGCTACACATGAAGCAAACCAGAAATGTGGCATCAAAGAGGGCGAAATGCCTGTCACCCCAAGAAATCCAAGAGCAAATTATAACCTATCCCTTGCGTTCCTTGTACTTCAAATATCCTGGGATAATCGGTCTTTCACCCATGTTAGAATCTGCACGTTTGTTTGCCTTGTGAGTCAGATCTACGTCCTTCTGTAACTGGGAAGTGTCTCGCTGTATTGTAAGTGCTAAGTAGGGTGAAACGCTTGCGTACAATCAAAGAATGTCTGGAGCATGTCCTCCAAATGGAGGAGATTAGAAGGATTTGGTTCGCTGTCATTGTAAATAATTGCTGCACTCTAGAAGTAATAGGAATTGTCTGGCACAAGAAAGCAGAAATATTAAAAGATAAAACCCAGGGTGTAACTGAAATATCAAGAGAAATTGCTTAAAATCGTAGAATCATAGAACTGGAAGGGACCACAAAAGGCCTCTAGTCCAGTCCTCTGCACTCAGGGCAGGACTAAGTATTATCTAGACCATCCCTGACAGGTGTTTGTCCTCCCTGGGCAATTTATTCCAGTGCTTAACCACCCTGACAGTTAGAAAGTTTTTCCTAATGTCCAACCTAAACCGCCCTTGCTGTAATTTAAGCCCATTGTTTCTTGTCTTATCCTCAGAGGTTAAGAAGAACAATTTTTTTCCCTCCTCCTTCTAAAAATCTTTTATGTACTTGAAAACTGTTATGTCCCCTCTCAGTCTTCTCTTCTCCAAACTAAACAAACCCAAGTTTTTCAATCTTCCCTCATAGGTCATGTTTTCTAGACCTTTCATCATTTTTGTTGCTCTTCTCTGGACTTTCTCCAATTTGTCCACATCTTTCCTGAAATGTGGTGCCTGGAAGTGGACAACAAGACTCCAGTTGAGGTATAATCAGCCCGGAGTAGAGCGGAAGAATTACTTCTCATGTCCTGCTTACAACACTCCTGCTAATACAGCCCAGAATGAGGTTTGCTTTTTTTGCAATAGTGTCACACTGTTGACTCATATTTAGCTTGTGATCCATTATGACCTCCAGATCCCTTTCCGCAGTACTCCTTCCTAGGCAGTTATTTCCCATTCTGTATTTGTGCAACTGATTGTTCCTTCCTAAATTAAGTACTTTGCACTTGTCCTTATTGAATTTCATCCTATTTACTTTAGACCATTTCTCCAGTTTGTCCAGATCATTTTGAATTTTAATCCTATGCTCCAAAACACTTGCAATCCCTCCCAACTTGGTATCATCCGCAAACTTTATAAGTGCATTCTCTATGCCATTATCTAAATCATTGATGAAGATATTGAACAGAACCAGACCCAGAACTGATCCCCGTGGGACCCCACTCATTATGCCCTTCCATCATGACTGTGAACCACTGATAACTATTCTCTGGGAACGGTTTTCCAAACCAGTTCTGTGCCCACCTAATAGTAGCTCCATCTAGGCTGTATTTCCCTAGTTTGTTTATGAGAAGGTCATGCAAGACTGTCTCAAAAGCCTTACTAAAGTCAAGATGTACCACGTCTACCGCTTCCCCCCATCCACAAAGCTTGTTACCCTGTCAAAGAAAGCTCTCGGGTTGGTTTGACATTATTTGTTCTTGACAAATCCATGCTGACTGTTACTTATCACCTTATTATCTATTAGGTGTGTGCAAATTATTGCTTAATTATTTGCTCCATTATCTTTCCAGGTGTAGAAGTAAAGCTGCATGGTCTGTAATTCCCTGGGTTATCCTTATTTCCCTTTTTTAAGATGGGCACTAGATTTGCCCCTTTCCAGTCCTCTGGAATCTCTCCCATCTTCCATGACTTCTCAAAGGGAATTGCCAATGGCTCAGATATCTCCTCAGTCAGCTCCTTGAGTATTCTAGGATGTATTTCATCAGGCCTTGGTGACTTTTGAAGACATCGAACTTTAAGTAATTTTTAAGTTGTTCTTTCCCTATTTTAGCCTCTGATGCTACCTCATTTTCACTGGTTTCAGAGTAGCAGCCGTGTTAGTCTGTATTCGCAAAAAGAAAAGGAGTACTTGTGGCACCTTAGAGACTAACAAATTTATTAGAGCATAAGCTTTCGTGAGCTACAGCTCACTTCACGAAAGCTTATGCTCTAATAAATTTGTTAGCCTCTAAGGTGCCACAAGTACTCCTTTTCTCATTTTCACTGGCATTCACCATGGTAGACATCCAACTGATACTAACCTTTGTGGTGAAAATCGAAACAAGTCATTTCCACATTTTCTGTCATTGTTTTTCCCTCTCACTGAATAACAGGCCTGCCCTGTCCTTGGTCTTCCTCTTGGGGGATCCCAGATGACAGCAGGGGCTAATATTGAAACACAATCAGCTCAGTGGTTTGAGCATTAGCTTGCTAAACCCAGGGTTGTGAGTTCAATCCCTGAGGGGGCCATTTGGGGCAAAAATTGGGGATTGTGCCTGCTTTGAGCAGGGGGTTGGACTAGATGATCTCCTGAGGTCCCTTCCAACCCTGATATTCTATGATTCTATGATTCTAAGTACAATCCTTGAAATGACTAAATTTAGAAAGCCTCCAAGAGGAGGACTGAAGGAATTGGTTACACGCCATCACCATCTACTGGAGACTAACAGAAGCAGCAAAGAAACTGAAGGAGCTAAAACCAGAGCAATCACTTGGCACGCATCCAGTGAGGCTCAGTGGGTGGCCCCCCCCTCCAAGGAACCCTGAAACTAGGGTGTATAAACAGGTCACCAGGGGCTACAGAGAGCTGACTGCACCCAGGAGCAGGAGCTGCTGAATCGTACATGGCCTAGCCATCTGGTCAGGACACTCCCCCAGCCCAGGGTTAATGGGAGAAGAAGAAGGGGTGAGACTTCATTCCAAAGTTTGTATTTCCCCTGCTGGTCTTTAACATCAATGGTTGTGGGTTCTCTTGGTGAGTCTTAGCTTTTGAGAGAGACCTCACGTAACCATATTTCAGATTTTAACTGCTTTATAAGTCCAAGAAAATTGAGCTAAGATTGCTTGGAAAGAATTGTTTGAAGCATTTGCTTTTAATATTCTAACCGTGTCCTTTTCCGACCAATCTGGTGAAAGAGACGTAACCACCCTCTTCCAAGTCCTTAAAGTCAAGTGCACCCTGGGAGGTGGGACCAATGTGTGAGGTACTAAAGAACTCAGAACTGATGAGCATAAGTAAACGTAAGAAGAAATCTTGGTGGTTTGCACTGTTCCTGGTACAACTGCTGATCCTCAGCCCTAGGCTCTGATAATTGCTTGCAGAACTGGATTGTGCACGTAGTGCACACAACTGGCCGTGTCTCCATTTGAGTGGGGAACTGCTGATTGCATAGTAACGTGGGGCTGGGGGAATTTATAAATTGTAGGTTGGTTAAGAATACGTGAGTGTCCTGACATGAGAAATAGTGCTCACGTAAAAGCTGCCCTGAAAAGATCCCAGTGGAAAGGATGCAGATCAGGACAAGTAAAGAACATGTCAGATCTTCTAACTAATCTGAATGAATTCAAATCAGCGGGGCTGGATGCTATTCACCTCAGGGTACTGAATGAATTAGCTGAAGAACTCTTGGAGCCCCTGGCAACAATATTTACAAGCTCATGGATGACAGGAGAGGTCCTGGAAGCCTGGAGATGGGCTAACATCGGGCCCATGTTTAAAAAAGGGGAAAAGGAGGAGCCAGAGACCTATAGACTAGACAGCCTGACCTTGATACCTGGGATGCTACTAGAACCATGTATAAAACATTCACTTTGCAAATACCGGGAGGACGGAGAGGTGATTACTAGCAGCCAGCATGGATTTACCAAGAACAAATCATGTCAAACCAGCTTGATTTCCTTCTTTGACAGGGTAACTGATTTGGTGGTTGGGGGGGAATGCAGTGGACATAGTATACCTGGATTCTTCAGCAAGGCTTTTGACCCAGTCCCAGGTGAGATTGTGATAGTTAAGCTGGAGAAATGTGGGCTCGACAGAATTACTATTAAGTGGATACATAATGGGTTAAACAACTGCAAACAGAGTCGCTATTGATAGGATGATGTCAGATTGGAGGGAGGTCTCGAGTGGGGTTCCACAGAGATCTGTTCTGGGTCTGGGGTTGTGTTACATAGAACCATAGAACTGGAAGGGACCTCGAGGGATCTCTAGTCCAGTCCCTTACCTCATGGCAGGACGAAGTATTGTCTAGAGACCATCCCTGATAGGCAGAGGTGCTGACTTTCTGGTTTCCCCAGGAGTGCGTGACCCCCCACTCCACCCCAGGTCCCACCCCCATTTCACCCCTTCCCCTAAGGCCCCACCCCACTGTCACAGAGTGTGGGGGAGTCCGGGGCCTGCACCCCTCTTCCTGGGATTCACTGTGACTTTCAGCCAGCCAGTAAAACGGAAGGTTTATTAGACAATAGGAACACAGTCTAAAACAGAGCTTGGGGGTACAACCAGGACCCCTCAGTCAAGTCCTTCTGGGGGAACAGGGAGCTTAGACCCCAGCCCTGGGGTTCCCTGCGTTCCACCACCCAGACCCTTTCTTTTTGTGAATACAGACTAACACGGCTGCTACTCTGAAAACTGTTCATACAGTTGCTCCAGTACAATTAGGTCAAGCAGGTTCTCTTTAGTGTGGGCCCCAGCTGTCCACTTGCGGGCATATCCCTGCATTCGGTTGACCAGTTGTAGGTATGTGACCTCAGGCATTTTACACTGACTCTGGAACCTTTTCTGGTACATCTCGGGGGTCAGCCCAAACTCACGGAGCAGGGCCTTTTTGAACAGTTCGTAGTCCCCTGCGTCCGCCCCTTTCATTCGGCTGTACACCTCCACGGCTTTGGGGTCCAGTAAGGGGGTGAGAAACTGGTGCCTGTCTGCAGGGTCAACCCTGTGCATCTTGCAGGCATTCTCAAAGGCCATCAGGAAGTTATCTATGTCCTCCCCCTCCTTACGCTGGGCCAGGAAGCACTTATCAAAGCTCCTTGCAGTCTTGGGTCCCCCCTCACTCACCGCAGCCGGGGCCCCACTGCTCCTCAGCCTGGCCAGCTCCAGTTCATGCTGCCTCTGTTTCTCCTTCTCTTCCTGCTCATGCTGATGCTGTTTTTCATGATCCTCCAGCTCCCTCATTTTCATCTCCCTCTCCCATTCCAGCTGCCTCCACTCCAGGGATGGGGAACTCCGCCGGGAGGATCTCCTGCTGGCTGCTGGGGTCAGGGTGCCCTCGGTATTCGCTGGGCTTCCCCCAACCCCTCCCCTGGCATATGTAGGAAGGGTCTCGGGATGTCCTCGGCAGCAGTCTGACCCCTCCCAGCCCGGTCACGCCCCTGGGCCCATGCTGTGTCCACCAGGCAGCTTCCCTCAGGGACAGGGATCGGGTCATCCAAGCGATCCCTCCCCTCCAACTGGGCAATCAGCTGTTCCTTGGTGGACCTCCCAATGCGCAGCCCCCTCTGCCTGCCCAGCTCCACCGGTCACTCTTTAGGCGTTTAGCAAACATCTCCCTGCTGCCACTCGCAGGCCTGGGCAGCTTTCCACGGTTTCCAGGAAGAACCCCTAGTGTGCCAGCCCTTCTCGAGGTCACCATCTCTTTGCCAGGGTCGAGCTGCAGACTCCTCTGCCCCTGCAGACTCCTCACCCCCAGAGGTTAACCGCCCCCTGAAACCATCTCTCTCAATCTTCAGCACGCCTGGTCCCCGTCAATCTCGCTTTGTTTTTACTGGTTTCAGAGTAGCAGCCGTGTTAGTCTGTATCCACAAAAAGAAAAGGAGTACTTGTGGCACCTTAGAGACTAACAAATTTATTAGAGCATAAGCTTTCGTGAGCTCACGAAAGCTTATGCTCTAATAAATTCGTTAGTCTCTAAGGTGCCACAAGTACTCCTTTTCTTTTTGTTTTTACTGTTCCCCAGTCACTTACTGCAGGAAGCGCCATTCATGGGGTGCAGTAGATCCCACTTCTGCCACCAGTTGTCACGGAGTGTGGGGGAGTCCAGGCCCTGCACCCCTCTTCCTGGGATTCACTGTGACTCTCAGCCAGCCACTAAAGTGGAAGGTTTATTGGACAATAGGAACACAGTCTAAAACAGAGCTTGGGGGTACAACCAGGACCCCTCAGTCAAGTCCTTCTGGGGGAGCAGGGAGCTTAGACTCCAGCCCTGGGGTTCCCTGCGTTCCACCACCCAGCACCAAACTGAAACTAACCCCCCCCCCAGCAGGCTCCCTCCTGCAGCCTTTGTCCACATTCCCAGGGCAGAGGTGTTACCTCCCCCTCCCCCTCCAGGCTCAGGTGACAGGCTCTCAGGTCTCCCATCTGCAGGGAGTGAAACTCCCCTGCCATATTTCCAGGTCAACACTCTCCCCTCCCTACTGTGTCACATGCACCCCATCTCTTCCCACCCCCCCAGCTGGCCCCAGCTACTAGCCCCTCTGTCCCAGCCCCGGGCTGTCCTGGCTGGCCCCCCCAGCGCCCCCAGCCCTGGGAGGAGGAGCCTGGGCTGGGGCTATGGGGCAAGAGCAGGAGGAAGGAGAGGGCCAGGGCAGACCGTGGGCAGGGCCATGCATGGCTGTTTGGGGAGGCTCAGCCTCCCCTGGCCTGTGGTACCTGCCGCCCAGGATTCTGCCTCAGGTTCCTGACATCTACAACCAACAGTTCCTTTTCTGTGCCCCCCTCTGCTCCCTCCCCGCACCCCACTCACAGTGGTTGTCCTGGGACAGTGAGGACCCAGGGTTCAGAGGCGCAGCTGCTGCACCATTCGCTGCTTCTCTGCTGTGACCTCCGCGAGTCTGTCTCTTGAGGCTCCCCAGGTCTCAGTGACTGTCAGCTCTTGGGGGGGAACTGCCTTGCTGAACCAGGCTGGGCAGAAACGCTGCCCCCCACAAGTGATGTCAGTGCTAGTGAGCACGTAACAAAAGACTCCTCACAGAGCTGGACTTAGCGCTGTCTTTAAGTTGGGCCTGAGACCCTTAAGTAGCATCCCCCCTTCCACAGGGCTCTGGCATTCGAACCCCTGGCTTAACAAGGTCCTTTCAGCTGACGGCGACCCCCTCATTTGGAGCAGGTTAAGCACAGCCCTGCTCCCCTTTACTCATACAATAAAGACAAGAACATGGATAACAGCATTTCACTTCCCCTGCAGTCAGTGCTAAAGTGATTTGTATCCCAACACCAGCCAACGTTGACTTTGAGCAACATACCTCTGTCTGCTGGATACCGAGGCAGAGTAGGTGCGTTCATGTAAATACAGTTTGCTCCTGAAGTCTCTCCCCCCCCCCCACGAGCTGTCAGGGGAGAACTTCAGATCCTGTTTACACACGTCTACTGCTTCCCACCCCTCTCTACAGGGCTTGTTACCCTGTCAAAGAAAGCTATCAGGTGTGAAAAGCTGGTGAACCACTGGCTCAGTGAGACTAGACCCCCCCCAGCCCTGCCAGAGTCCCCCCACTGTGGCTGCTGGTCCCTGCCCCAGGCTAGCGCCCCCAGCCCTGGAGCACCAGGAGGATGGGCAGCATGGCCACAGTGCCAGCCCCAGCTGGGGCCATGGCACAGGGGAAGAGCTGCCCGCAGAGCGGGAAATAGGAAGGGGACTAGGGGTGGAGTGTGGGTGGGGCCACACCTGGCTGTTTGAGGAGGCTCAACCTCCCCCAGCCTATGATACCCACCATCCATGCAATTAGGTTGGTTTGACACAATTTGTTCTTGACAAATCCTTGCTGACTGTTACTTATCTCATTATCTTCTACTTGTCTCCAAATTGATTGCTTAATTATTTGCTGCATTATCTTTCGGGGTACAGAAATTAAGCTGACTGGTCTGTAATTCCCTGGATTGTCCTTATTGCGCTTTTTAAAGATGGGCACTAGATTTACCCTTTTCCAGTCTTCTGGAATTTCTCCCGTCTCCCATGACTTTTCAAAGATAATTGCTAATGGCTCAGATATCTCCTCAGTCAGCTTCTGGGGTATTCTAGGATGTATTTCATCAGGCCCTGGTGATTTCAAGACATCTAATTTGTCTAAATAATTTTTGACTTGTTCTTTCCCTCTTTTAGACTCTGATCCTACCTCATTTTCACTGGCATTCACTACCTTAAATGTCAAACCACCACCAACCTTCTTGGTGAAAACCAAAACAAAGAAGTCATTAAGCATCTCTGCCATTTCCACATCTTCTGTTATTGTTTTTTTCCCCTCATTGAGTAATGGACCTGCCCTGTCCTTGGCCTTCCTCTTGCTTCTAGCGTATTTGTAGAATGTTTTTGTGTCTCTAACTAGTTTAATCTCATTTTGTGCCTTGGGACTGGAGCCCCAGGGTCTTGGTGGGGACAGAGCTTCTACAGTCCTGGGGCCATAGTGGGTGGGGGGAAAGGAGCAAACAGGTTGTAGGGCTTCAGTAGGGGGATAAAATGGGGGGGGGGATCTTGGGTGGAACAGAGGCAGGGCCCAGGGAAGGGACAGAAAGGGTTGGAGCCATGGGCAGGGCTGTAGGTGGAAGGGGTGGGGAGGGGCCCCTGCTCTTGCACGGGCCCAGGGCCCCAGGAAACCTTAACTCCCTCTGGTTACCAGCTGCCGTTCCCCCTTCCTTCCCCATCACATCCTGCACTGGGCATTGAACAGGGACACTCACAGGAAGGCCAGGCCCAGGGCTGGAGCACCCATAGAAAAATAGGAGTGGGTGCCCAGCACCCACTGGCAGGCAGCTTCCCCTCCTCCCTCCCAGCACCTCCCGCCTGCTGTGATCAGCTGTTTTGCAGTATGCAGGAAACTGTGGGGGGAGGAGTGGGGATGGGGCACGCTGGGGGAGGGAGTGGGAGTGGGTGGGAAGAAGTGGGGGCTTAGGGAAAGGGGTGCGGGTGGGAGCAGGGCCAGGGGCAGAGCAGGTGTGAGGTGAGATGGGGTGGGGGCTTGGGGAAAGGGGTTGGGTGGGGGCAGAGCCTGTGGTGAAGTGGGGGTATAACACCCCCGGGCCTGTAGGAAGCCAGCATCTATGGCTAGGACACCAGCCCTGCCCATCCTGGCTAATAACCATTGATGGGCCTATCTCCATGAACTTACCTAGTTCTTTTTTGAACCCTGTTATAGTCTTGGCCTTCACAACATCCTCTGGCAAGGAGTTGCACAGGTTGACTGTGTGTTGTGTGAAGAAATACTTCCTTCTGTTTGTTTTAAACCTGCTGCCTGTTAATTTCATTTGGTGGCCCATAGTTCTTGTGTTATGAGGAGGAGTAAATAACATTTCCTTATCTACTTTCTCCACACCAGGCATGATTTTACAGAGCTTTGTCATCTCCCTCCTTAGTCGTCTCTTTTCCAAGCTGAGAAGTCCCAGTCTGATTAATCTCTCCTCATACAGCAGCTGTTCCAAACCCCTCATCATTTTTGTTGCTCTTTTCTGAACCTTTTCCAATTCAAATAGATCTTTTTTGAGATGGGGCAACCACATCTGCACCCAGTATTCAAGCTGTGGGCATCCCATGGATTTATATAGAGGCAAGCTAACTCTTGAAGTCTCATAATGTGAGACTTGGGAAAGCAGGATCTGTGTCTGAAGTGGGTGGGAAACAACAGCGCAGAGTCAGCGTGACCTAGCCTTGAGATAGCAATGTTTTGAGAACAGAAGAGAGACAGAAGTGAGAAAATACTGGCATGGGCAGGACATAAATAAACTGCAGATGTTTTCAATTAATGCATGCCACTAAATTGTATAAATGCTTGTGGCTTATTGCTTGTACTTTAGAGAAATTGAGGCAGAGATGCTCTCTGTCAACTTTCAGAGTAGCAGCCCTGTTAGTCTGTATTCACAAAAAAGAAAAAGAGTACTTGTGGCACCTTAGAGACTAACAAATTTATTTGAAGAAAAGGAGTACTTGTGGCACCTCAGAGACTAACAAATATTTGTTAGTCTCTAAGGTGCCACAAGTACTCCTTTTCTTTTTGCGAATACAGACTAACATGGCTGCTACTCTGAAATTTATTTGAGCGTAAGCTTTCGTGAGCTACAGCTCACTTCATCGGATGCATTTGCATTTGCATCCGATGAAGTGAACTGTAGCTCATGAAAGCTTATGCTCAAATAAATTTGTTAGTCTCTAAGGTGCCACAAGTACTCCTTTTCTCTGTCAACTGTATTTCTTCCCTGGCAATTGCCTGAAATAAAACCGTCTCTGATTTTGTTGCATTCCAACCTGAGATTGAAGATTTATTTTCTCCAACGTTAATGATGCCCAACATCCTGTTCGCTGTTTTGACTGTCGCTGGACACCAAATGGATGTTTTCAGAGAACTCTCCACAAGGACTCCAAGATCTTTCTTGAGTGGGAACAGCTAATTTAGACCCCGTCATTGTGTATGGATAGTTGGGATTATGGTTTCCAATGTTCATGACTTTGCATTTATCAGCATTGACTTTCACCTGTCCTTGTGTTGTCCAGTCACCCAGTTTAGTAAGATCCCTTTGTAGCTCTTTGCAGTCTGCCTGGGACATACTGATCTTGAGTAGTTTTGTTCGACACAACACGGCTCCGCATGGCAGGGCCTGATTCCACACGGCACCACGCGGCTCGGCTCGACACGGAGCAGCTCAGCACCTGGCGGAGACTCCCTGGGCAATTGTAACCCCAACTGGCTTGGCCCTGCCCTTCCTCCAGGGTGATCCCCCCAGCTCCAACGAGCGGCACATCGCTATGCCGCCTGCCCCACCCCTGCCCTCTAACCCAGCCGGGCAGCTTTGAGGCCTTATTGAGAAACAGGGCTGGGACCCAGGGGGCCATGGGGCAGGATGGGGGAGCACAGGGCTGGGACAGCCGGGTGGGGAGAATGGGACACTGGAGGTCGGCACACATCACCAGCTCGGTTTTCCTGCCAGCACCTTGCCACTCGTGGGCCACGGCCCAGGGCAGGGAACCAACGAGCCAGTGATGCCATCACCCATGGTGGCAGCAGCCGCCACCTGGGCTGGGTGTCACCCCTCCCTCTCCCACCACTCCTGGGCACCCTACGCATCCCCAACCTGGCCTGGCATCACACTCCTGCCAGGCCAGGCGCCGGGTGCGGGGGCAGCTGCAGCTGTTGAAAAGCAGATCTGCGTTCAGTGCAGTGGGTGGGAAGCTGCTCCCAGCCCTCTGTGCAGGTCCATGGCCCAGCCCACCCATGGCAGGCTGGCATTCACCCTAGCGGGTGGACAGGCGTTCCCCGCCCGAGAACCTGGGACTACAACTCTCAGCCTCTGCCCCTCACCCACAGCTGCCCAGCCAGCAGACACCCCCCCCCCCCATCCTGGCACAGCAACTTGTCCCCATGGTGTCCCCTCGGATCACAGGAACAGCCAGAAGGTATCAGAGCCAGAGTCCACCCAGCCTATTGCCCTGTCCTGCCAGGGGGGCAGAGAGCCCCCAGGGATAGGATCCGCACCCCGGGGACCCCCTTGTGCCCCTCGCAGTTAGAGGTCCTAGAGCGGTGGTGCTGCGTTGCGGGACTGGAAGTGCCCAGTATGCTGGTAGCAGCTATTGCTGCCAGCCCTCGGCAGCAGGGAAGGCAGACAAGGGCATTAACTGCACTGTGAAGCCGGGCCCATGAGAAGACATTGGGGCAGCTCTGAAGGAAGCTCCAGCTGGGGCACAAACCACACGACCAAGAGGACGCAGGAGGATGTGGTGAGCTCTCTGCCCCGGCGCATGCAAGGTTGCGGTTGCCTCTGGATAGAGATAGAAAACCTCATAGGAAACCCAAGTTACAACATCAACTGGTCTTACCCGACCAGTAGAAAAGGCAGGTATGGAGGGGCGAGGGGATCAGGGCCCAGTGTGGCATCAGTCGCACACGAGGATGGTTTGGTTGGCCACAGATGAAAAAGGCCGTCGGACATTATGTCACTGGAGTCTGGACACGCGTCGAACAAAAGAACCTCAGCACTTCCCAGAGCCCCACTCACAGAACAGACCCACATCGGCCTTGTGAGCAGACAGACACAAGGGAGGGTCTGGGTATCGCGTCACGAGGTTTGTCCAAGGCAGACAAGAGCATCACTGGCATTGTTTCCCCCAAAGCGCTCCGTCAGGACAAGGGGCAGAGTTTGCAAGAATTTATGTGGAAGGGTGCGGGTCCACCATCGCACAGCTCCTCACCACCCTCAGGGCCCCGGCAAGCAGGCCCGCTGGGCTGAACTCTGCCGAGAGCCTGGCCGAAAGAGACACTCCATTAGGTCTATGCCTATACCTGGACACAGGAGGCTACAAGGTTCTCGCCCTTCCCTTATTACACGGCAGATCACCACGCTTGCCCACTGGTATCGCACTTGACCTACCTATGAATCCTGAATCTGCAATGGGGACCTCAAAGGTTACACGGAGAGATGGAAACAGCAGAAGAAACAAGCTGATGAAATGGAATCAAAATGTTCTCAAACCTGCTGTTTGTGGAATGAATCATTATGGTCCGAAGTCCCAGAGCTGCCCTCTTCCCGGTGACCGAACACTTGCCTGGAACCTTTCATCGGCCATGTCTACACTTCATACTGCGGAAATGCAAGACACGTCAGCGAACAGCTGCCTACATTTGTATATGGCTCGGGCGTGCCGGTGCCAGAACCGCCCGTACTCACCAGGAGTGCTTGTGTCAATTTAACGTGCGGTGCCCCATGGCAGCTACTGCAGTGTGCCACATGCCACTGCCCAGCGCAATGGGACAGCAATGACTCCCCTAAGGATCTCTGGGAGCTACGCTCAAGTTCCCAGCATGCAGCTGGGATGCACCTCCCGTGTCTCGGCCTGACGGCCAGGCTGGGCAGATGAGCAAACACACATTCCTGTGTCTCGGGCAGACTGGGCTGGTGTGTGGCTTGTTAAACACAAACTTCTAGCACATACCTAGAACCCTCTGTACACACCCCGCCACACATCACATATACTGGTACCTGACATGCCCATCTCAGAACCCAGTGTGTTAGGAGCAGTGAGTACGTTGGGCACGACGAGCTGCTGACACAGAGCAGTGACCCACCAATGGCTCCCCATCACTCCTGCTTGCTCAGGGCCGGATTAACCTTTTGTGGGCCCCCATGGGGGCAATGGAGCATGATGCAGGGAGGTCAGTCCCAGGTGTGAGGGGCCAGCCAGGGGCAATGGGGCATGGCATGGCAGGGGCGGCCCTGCTCCACGCAGCGTGAGGGCACTATTTACAAACTGGCAGTTGCCAGATGCACAGTGGCCTGCCTGGCCCTGTACTGCCAGCGTGCCCCTTGCGCTCGGGGGCAGGCCCATGCCACACCACACAGCCCCCGCACCCAACAACCCCCGACTCCCCATGGCCAGAGGCCCCCCAGACCCAGTACACCCAGCAGCCCCCCCCCAGTCCCACCCACAAATGCCCAGCACCCTGCACACCACCCCTGCCCACAGCCCCACCACAACTGCCCAGCACCCCCCACTGAACCCCCACTCCCTAGTGCCCCAGCACAGAGACCCTCCCCGCCCCTTCACAAATGAGGACAGGAATGCGGAGTCCAGTGCACCGGGCAGCGGGAATGAAGGTGAACGGCACCAAGGGATGGTACCGGACGCTGCCTGCACCAGAGCCTCCGAGTCCACAGACAGAAACAATTCAGCCAGATCTGGGCACTGAGGGTGGCGCTGATCCTGGAACCGCAGAGCAGGCTGATGAGATACTCGCAGCAGCCCCTGGCAGGCACAAATGCCAAGAGGAGAGAAGGGCCCCTGAGAGCAGCCGTGCACAAGAGCTGATGTGTGAGATCACCCTACTAAAGACCCCCAGAGACTGAAATATGCCCAGGTGGGCACGCACCTCCTCAGCATCTAAACCCAGGTCCTGGACTAGTGAATGCACCGTGGGGCTAGCCCCACATCTGTCCCAGCACCGGGTCCTGGTTCTAGGGCAGCGTGAGGCACTATTGGCAAATGCAGAGATACTGACTGGGCGTGGACGCTGCTCCAGCTCTGGCGAGGGTGTCGTTAGGGTCACTCGGCACGTTTCTAGACCGCGACTCGCTGTCCCATGTTCTCTCCCCGATTGGCTGAGAACGGCAGGGCTGAGCCCCTGGCCTGCTGCTGCCAGATAGCGGGCGAGGCTACGTTCTCGGGGGGAGGGCCGCACTCGGGAGGGACCCTCTGGCTTAGGGTTCCCATCCCGTCCTGTCCCTGCAAGGACTGGGGGTGGGCGTGTGGCTGTGGCTGCCGGGGAGGTGGGCACGGGCAGGTTGACAGGGCCGGGCAGCTTTTCGGCTCCAATACAACCCCGGGTTGGGAACTGGCCCAGCCTGGGCACGGGGCCGCAGCACTGGCCCTGCCAGACCTCGCCCCCCCCCCCAGCGGGCAAAGAGCCCCTCGCGGCAAGGCGGAGAGCGAAGGAACCAACCCCCCCAACCCGCGAGCCTCCTGGTGCATCCTCCACTGGGGGCAGGAGAACACACCGCAGCCGTGTGGCTTCAGGCACGGGCGAGGCGCCCAGACGCTGCGGGAGCAGAGCCTGGACAGACGGGCAGCCACAGCCCTACGGCCCGCGCATCACACGCTCCCCCTCCCCTGCCGGGCATCATCCCCCATCCCCCCCCGGTCTGTGCATCACATACTCCCCCTCCCCCTCCGGACATCACACGCCCCCCCCATTCCTCCCGCCCAGCCTGCGCATCACACGCTCCCCCTCCCCCGCCAGGCATCACACGCCCCCCCCATTCTTCCCACCCAGCCTGCGCATCACACGCTCCCCCCCTTTCCCCTCCCCGCCGGGCATCACACGCCCCCCATCCCCCGCCGGGCATCACACGCCCCCCATCCCCCGCCGGGCATCACACGCCCCCCATCCCCCGCCGGGCATCACACAGTCCCCCCCCATCGCACAGTCCCTCCTGTCCCAGGCATCACATGCTACCTCCTCCCTTCCCCTCACTCCTCTGCACTGGGCATCGGGTGCTCCCCTCCCCCAGCGCAGCCCCTTCCTGTGGGGCAGGAGGCCGACCCCCCTGCCCAGTGTGAGCCCCAGACAGCCGGGGAACAGGCAACGGGACAGACGGGGCGAGCGATCACACGGGCCCTCTCACAGTGCTTTAATTGAGGAGCAGGTTTGCCCAGCAGGGCTGGCGCTGCATCCACTGCTCCCGCCACTCCAGCTTCAGCTCAGCCCGGGGGCCAGCCCATCTGACGCCCGCCCAGCACGTGCAAGTGCAGGTGGTAGACGGACTGAGCCCCCTGCTTCCCGTCGTTGATCACTGAAAGGCAGAGAAATGGGGTGAGCGAGCTAGGGCCCTGCAGGCGGATCGAGTCGGGTGGGGCTGGCCCCCTGTGGGCGGGGCGTGTGGGTTGGCATGAGGGCATGGCTGGTCCCCTATGGGTGGGGCAGGGTGAGGGGATGGGGCCGGCTCCCTATGGGCGGGGCAGGGTGAGTGGGGCGGGGCCAGCCTCCTGCAGGCAGGGCACATGGGGTGGCACAAGAGGGCGGGGCTGGCCCCCTGCGGGCATGGCGAGAGGGTGGGGTTGGCCCTCTATGGGCGGGGTGGGGCCAGCTCCCACCCAGAGCAGGGATGCTGGGGCAGCGGTGGGGGGTACAACACATGCTGAGGCCACGGGGAGGCGCATGCAGGGCCCCACTCCATGGGCGCGATGGGAAGACGACGCTCCAGGGCAGCGCTGCAGGGAAGTGCTGGGGGGCACCAGTGGCTCACACACATCTGGGGCAGGGTCACAGCTGGGCTGGCAGCGGGCGACGCTGGTGAGCGCCAGGGAAACCCCTAGGACAGGGCAGGCAGCCGGGTGCTCCCCAGCACAGGGGTCTCAGCAACTCACCCACTCGGTAGCCATCCTCCAGCCCCTCCACCTTCGCCATCTGACTGGCCACCACCAGCAGGTGCCCCAGGAGCTGGGCATGAGCAGAGGGGCAAGTTCAGGGGAGAAGTGGGCACCCAGGGCGGGGGCAGCACATACTGCACCCCCAGAACCCCTCCCCGGGGACCTAGAGCACTGCAGCCCTGAACATCCCCCAGGTGACACAGAGGACCCACCTTCACACCCACCCCAAGGGGGACCCCAGGGCCTCGCTGACAGCCAGGCAGGGGGCAGCTGGGCTCTTCATGGAGGACACCCCACCAAGGTCAGATCCAGTCCATACCAGGGCTGGAGCCAACGCCCCCCTGCCCCGTGGTTCTGGTGCCAGCACCCCCTCCAGCCAGCACATGGAGCTGTCCCGCCCCTCTACTCCCCAGGATCCTTGCAAATCCCTGGGCTGCACTCCCCACCCCACCCCAGCCCCCGAGCAGGGGCAGAGGCACCCCAGGGAAGGGGGCCCTGTCCAGTCGCTCTGCTCACCTCTGTATCCCCCGCTGCCGTACGGCTCAGCCTTGGGATGGGACGCTTGGGGATCACCAGGAAATGCACAGGGGCCTGCGGGGCCACATCCCGGAAGGCGAGGCACTGCGGGGAGAGCACCGTGAGCGCTGCTGCCAGGGGGCACCCACCGTGGGGCAGGCACCAGTTCAGCCACGGCTGGGACTGAGGGGTCACTGGCCCCTCCCCTGCCCCCCATGGGACCACTGACACATTCCCTGCAGGGTCATAGCCCTCCCCCCAAGACCTCCAGGGGTCACGTCACCCCCAGCCGTGCTCCACACCCCACTGGGTTGGGGCCCATGCCAAGTGCACTGTGCAGCTAAACCCAGGGCCGCAGGGACGTGAGGGGGCTGGGCCAGAGAGCTCTGGGAGGACGTGCACATGGGCAAGCTCGGGGGGCTCTGGGGAGCGAGGGGCACCCCATCTCTCAGGGGCACTCACCCCTCAGCCGTCACCCAGCCCAGCCAGGCTGACTTCCCTGCCCCCGGCAGCCCGTTCCCAGCAGAGGGGAGGGCCCGTTGGAGTCCCCCTGCCCTAGCCAGGGGCCAAGGTGTGAAGGGGCTGGCGGGGGCCGCTCCAGGAGCAAGGCAGGGCTCAGAGCTCCCTGTGCCCCACATGGCAGAGACCTGGGCTTGCCCCTGCTTCACTCCTTCCTGGCCCAAAGGCTCCAAGGGAGCCGAGCTCCCAGCCCCAGCATCCTCCCCTCAGCCCCACCCACCATGCTGGGAGCCAAGCGGGCAAGGCCTCGGCAGGGCGTGCCCAGGGCAGGGAGCAGCGTGGCCCCGGCTCAGGCTCAGGCCCAGGCCCAGCCCCACGGCAGCTGGGGGCAGCGGCCAGCCCTCGATCGAGGAGCCTGGGGGGCTGGGGAGAGTTGGCAGGACAGAGACCCATCCCTCCGACTCCCGCATGGAGCAAGGGGGGGAACAACCGGGGGGAGCCTATCTCCCCCTGCCCCCCACGAGCACAGGGCTCGGCAGGGGACAGGCCAACAAGCCTTGCTGGGGGAGGCGAGGGCAGGCGGCTCCAGGGCAGGTCGGGAGGTTCCCAGCAGAGCTGCCCCAAGCTGGAGTGCGGCTGCGGGGAACCCCCCACGAGGGACCCGCGTCCCCCCGAAGCAGGCGGAGGCCGAGGCCGTCACCTTGTCGTCTTCGTAGAGGATGTCGGCCCGCGCGGTGCGGTCGACGATCTTGCTGAAGATGGTCGGGGGCCGCTGGCCTGGTTCCTCGCTGGCCTCAGCTGCCCGCTGAGCCTTCTGCCCCTCCCCGTCCTGCCCCCCGGCGGCCACGTGGCATCTCTGGGGCAGAGGGGCATCAGCTCAGGGGCCGGGGCACTGCCAGGCGCGCCCCCGCACACCCCGGGAGCCGCGCAGCCCCACAGAGACGGCTGAGGAGGGCCCAGCCCCTCGTCCACGGCTAGCGAGACGGGGCCGCGGGCAGCCGCGCAAGCCCCAGGATCCGCCCCGTCGGCGCCCCGGGGCTGCTCCGCTCTGAGCTGTGCCCGGGGAGCACGGCGGGGCCCGGGCGGTGAGCGGCCCGCAGCCGAGGCGCGGCCCGCGCTGGCCGAACCGAAGGGGGCCGCGCCACACGCGCTCGCCCCTGCCCCTGCCCCTGCCCCTGCCCGGGCAGCCCGAGGGCTCGGAGCTGGGAGACGCGAGCAGCAGCAGCCCCCCAGCGCGACGCGGCCCGGGGGAGCGGCCACCGGCAGGAGCTCGGGGAGCGGGCCCAGGCCTGGGCCATCGCTGGGGGCTGAGCCCCGCCCGAGCGACGAGCTCCTGCACCCGAGCTGCTGGCCCACGACGCCGCCGGAGAACCCCCGTCCCTCGCTGCAGGGAGCGTCCACACGGCAGCGCCGGAGCCGAGCTGGAGCCGAGCCGAGCCGAGCCGAGCCCTGCCCTGCCCCGGGAGCCGCGGGCTCGGAGCGCCGCCTTCGCCGGCTTGCTGCTCCACGGCCACCACACGGTGCATCGCCCCAGGCACCGGGCTCCCAGCCCCCGCCAGCCCGGACAGGACCCAGGAGTCCCGGCTCCCAGCCCCCGCATCCCCCCGCCAGCCCGGACAGGACCCAGGAGTCCGCGTCCCGCCCCTTCCGCGCATGGGCCAAGCCCCGCGGGCCGGGGGCCGGGCCGGACTCCTGGGTCCCCGCGCGGTACCTGTCCCCAGCGGGCCCCCGGCCCCCAGCCCCGGGCCAAGCCCCGGGCCCCGCGCAGCGCCGCGGCCGCCATGCTGAGCCCACTCCGCGCCGCCCATTGGCCCAGCCGGCCCGCGGGGGCGAGGCTCACTCCCCATTGGCCGCCGGCTCTGCCACTCCCCGGCCCCTGGAGGGCCGTGTCCCGCCTTCTGGACCCGCGCGGGAGGGGGGGTGCCTCAGTTTCCCAGCTGGTGCCAGTGACGGGTCCCTCCCTCACACAAAGGCAAGCGGGACGTGCACGTGTACGTGTGTGTAAGGTACATGTGCACATGTTAGTGCCTGGGTGTGCAAGGTGCATGGATGCGCGTGCACGTTCCTGTGTGCACGCACGTTGGTGCCCGGCTGCCGTGCGCACACCTTGGTGCATGGCTATTTGTGCGCACACACGCGCTGGTGCAGCAGCAGCTCACGCTGTGGCCATTCCGTGTCTAACGGGTTTCGGGGCTGTGTTCACACTTCTCCCTGGGGCTCGGGGCTCTGAGGCCGGCTCCCAGGGGCGGGCAGCGCCGTGCGCTGCAGCCCTTTGGTGCTGAACTGCTGGGCACGTGTCTCCACCCAGGATCGTGCACCCCCCGAGCCGGTGCGCGCCATCCGCCCCTTGGTGCTGGGGCGGCTCAGGCGGTGCTCTGGAGCTCACTGGCCAGTCCCAGGGGTTGGCAGAGATGGCAGCAATCACCCTGGCAGGGGTGGGGCCCGGAGTGGGGCATGCAGGACGTGGGGGGCACCCTGGGGCGGCAGCAGATGCCGGCGGGGCAGCGTCTGGAAGCCCACGAGAGGCTGTAGGAAGCCAGGGAGGGCCCGGCCCAGCCCCGCCTCGCCCCACCCCGCTGGGGGGCCCGATCCGGCTGATGGCGTTGCTGCTGAACGGGGAGGGGGGCCGGGGTATGTGCACCGCCAGTAACATCACCGAATTTCCCGAGCCCACCCCAGCCGCTCCACGCGGGGGGCACATGGCCAGGCAGCTTCCGCATGCTGATCCTCGGTGCAGCCCACAGTGAGAGCACCCCTCTCCGGGGGCCAAGGAACGGCGGGCAAAGAGCCGGGAAATTAGCCACCAGCAGCTGCCGAGAGGGCCCCAGAGGGAAGGCACAGAGCAGGGCAATTATCGAGCGATCCTCCCCTCATCCAGCCCCAGCTTCGGGCAGCCAGCGGCTTCGGACACCCAGAGCAGGGGGCTGCGTCCGGCCGCCCGGCTAAGAGCCATTGGGGCGCCTGCAGGGGCTTTCGTTCCTCTTTGAACCCGCTTACGCTGGAGTTCCCCACACGGGCTGGGCTGGGGGAGGAAACGCTTCCCTGTGCGTTTGAAACCTGCTGCCCGCTACTTTGCTGGGGTGACCCCTGGCCGTGTTAGGAGAAGGGGTGAATGTCGCTTCCCTCGTCCCTGTCTCCACACCGCTCAGCCTTTGCTAGATCGCTCTCGTGTCCCCGCAGCCGTCTCTGTGCTCGCTTCTGCTGCCTTCCCTTGCCGCGGGGCGTTGGCTGGGGGCCCTGCAGCTTGGGGGCTGTTGGAGGTGGCCGCGCAGCACCCCACGCTCCAGCCAGGAGTCCTGGGCGCTCTGCTTCTCAGGGCTGGGGGGTGAGGGGCAGGTCCTGCCCCGCAGAGCTGTCACTCAGCAGGGCTTGCTGGCTACAGAGGGGGGCAGTGGAGAGGGGTGGGGAGCTCAAGTATCTGCCCAGTGCACAGGGAGCCCCACAGGGTGGGAGGGACCTAGGAAGAGCCTCCCCCCATCCCCTCCAGGACCAAGAGACAGGGGCCAGAGCCCATCTCTCTCTCGAGCATCTGTTACAAAATCCTCAGCCCAGGGGCCCACGTAGCTCACACTGCCGTCTCTGACAGGGGCCAGGACTCGGGGCTGCTCCCGCAGAATAAGGGGCAGAAAAGCCTGCGAGGGGCAATACTGGAATACCCTGCCCCAAGCGGCCTTTCCCACAGCCACAGGGCTGCCCCAGCGCTGAGGCAGGGTGAACGTACGAGGGGCTATCCAGTGGCAGTGAGTTCCACAGGGCAAGTACATACTGCATGTTTCTCAAGCAATCTCATTGCTGGTTTTCCTGTGTGCCCAGGGTCAGTTCCCCAGCCCCTGTGGAAAGGGCTGGGAGCCCCCACTGCTCCCGTGACCCTAGAGGTCGAGGGGGGGGCAGCTCTCAGGACACAGGTGTTTCACCGCTGCCATTGGTGAGGTGTGTGCCAACGCCCTGCCCCAGCTACACCCACAGGCCTGGGCTCTCTGTGCCCCGAGCAGCAGCATGACAGTCCTCTGTGCCCAGCTCCCCCCACCGCCATCAGGGCCCGCGCCCGGCGCTGCCCCAGGCAAGCCCTGTGAAGGCAGCGGGGCAGTCACACGCTAGCTCGGCTCTGGCTCTCCCTGCCTCACTCCCAGCTGCAGTGTGGGGCCGGCTGGAAGGGGCAGCCAGAGCAGGGACTCGGGAGCGGAACAACCCACAGCCCCAGTTCCCTGCCCCCCCCCAGCTCGGCTTCTCACCCACCCCTGCACATGGCAGCAGCAGGCAATGCCAGCGTTCCGCCCACCTTGCCTCGTGCCCAAGAAACCGTAGCGGCTGACAGCCCCCAGACCCCATGCACCTCCTGCCATGTGCTGGGGGTCAGGACTGCTCCAGAAAACCCCACAGGCAGGCTCCATCCCCATGGCGCAGACAATGGCCAGGTGCTGCCTTTCCCTGTTTATTGAGTTATCTGCACCGGCCAACAGCCCCAGGCCGTGGCTGGGGCTCGGCCGACACCATCCCCAGCACTCCCCGTCCCCATGACCTCCGGGCATCCAGACAATGCCCCCAGCACCCCCCCGCCGTGGGTCTCAGAAGCCCATGCGGGGCCGTTTGCGGTGGGGCTGCGACCCGGTGGAGCGCTGCCTCTGGGAGGAGGGGCCCCAGTGCTGGCTGCCCAGGCTGGAGGCCTGGCTCGCAGGCAGCTCGGACAGGGGCTGCGGGGCAGGCTCGGTGAAGAGGGCCAGGTAGTCCCGCAGGGTTTTCCTGCGCTCCTTGGGGATGCCCCGCGAGCTCAGGGTCTGGGACGAGAGCAGCTGGGAGGAGTCCTCCGTGTCCTGGCTGCCCCAGGCCTCCTGCCCGCTGCGCTGGGAGGTGCTGTCCAGTGGGGAGGCCGGCCAGCACTGCCTAGGGGCTGGGGGCAGGTCCCCCTGTCCCGCCCGCGGTGGGGAAAGGTCCTGGTGGCACACAGGGGCCGGGGGTCGCTGCTCCTCGCGGGCCTGGCTGGGGGGCTGGCTGCAGGCAGAGAAGTCACTGAGCTCGGACTGGTAGGTGACGGAGGAGGTGAAGCTGCCCGACAGGCTGTGGCGGCTCCGCGCTTGCTTCAGGCTCCGTCTCCGGTCCCGCAGCGCGTGCAGCTTGTGGGCCCTGGTCATGCCCAGCTTCTCCTCCCACCACTCGCCCCAGCCGCCCACCCACGACGCCGTCAGCCGCTTGCTCAGGTCGTCGGGCCAGGCCCAGGGCTCCACGGGGTGGGGCATGGCCAGGGGGGCGGGGGGCGGCCCCAGGGCCCAGGGCGCCAGGCAGCCCCGCTCCTGCATGGCCCGGCGCAGCAGCTGGCGGGCTCGGCCATGGAGGGCGCTGTCCCCGGCCGGCTGGTTCAGCTCCCCACCGGTGAAGAGGCGCCGATGGCTGATGGTGTGGGGGGCCTGGGGCTGGCTGTGCTCCGGCAGCCGGCTCCAGTCCCTGATGAGAGCTTTCAGCCAGCAGCCGTAGCGGGCAGCGGCTGCCGGGCTGGGGCCCACGCTGGGCCTGGCTTCCTCCGGGGCTGCTGCCTGCCCGGCATCGGCGGTGCCCTCGGAGACAGTCCCTGGCAGGGGAGGCAGGCGGCCGCTCTCCTCGCTGCCCGAGCCCAGGGAGGCGCCCCACGTGGGCGAGGGCTGGCCGGCCGCAGCAGGAGCTGGCAGGGACGGGGGCGAGGCGGGGGCAGCCGACGACTCGCTCTCTGCCGGCGGCTCGTGCAGCAGGGTTTGGTAGAACAGGTCCCCGGCCTCGGAGAGCTGGAAAACCAGCAAGGACTCCAGCGGCCCCTGCCCGGCGTGGGCGGCCGTCACACCTGGGGGGAAACGGAGGTGAGGGGGGTGAGCGCAGCGGCCAGGGACAGAACCCCCAACAGGCCCCACACAGAGCTAGGGGAAACCCCCCCGGCCCCCTTAGCCCCACACAAAGAGCTGGGGAGACCCCCACTGGGCCCACACAGCCCCACCCCAGAGAGCAGGGGAGATCCTTGTCCCACCCCTCCCAGCTCTCTGGAGCCCCTCCGTCAGAGGCACGGGGACAAAGGTAGGTCAGAGCCAGGGTCCCTCCTTTTGGCTGCACCCTAGTGATGCGGGCCTGCGACTGCTGGGACATGGGGGGTTCCATGCCAGGCCACCCCCCCACCCCCAGCCACCTACCAGCTGCAGGTGCAGTCAGCCTCTGGCACAGCAGGCCCTGCTGGGGGGTCACCTGCGGGGGGAGGTGCTGCAGACCCTGGTAGATGGGATGGAGCCGCCGGGGGGGCCCTGCGAGCTGGCAGGCCGAATGGCTGCCACCTGGGGGAGAGGGGAGTGTGAAAAGCTGTGCGGGAGCTCACCGTCCCCGCTCTGACCCCCCCCCCCCGCACTGCCCTCTCCCCCGTTTGGACCCCCCAGATCCCTCCTAGTCCGCCCCCCCCGCACTACCCCCCCATGGCTGTAACTCAGCCCCTCCTTGACAGAGCACCATGTGCCTGGGGGAGGGGCACCCTGGCTCTGGGGAACCCCCATGCTGACATGTACACACCCTCCAGAGAACCCTCTACACCAGAAGTTCCCAAACTTTTCAGGGTCGCACCCTCCCCCTGCTGGAGCCAGGAATGGGGCTGGGTTCCCGGGGTGGGGGACTCTAGACAAGGGTAAGGGAGCCAAGGCTGAGGTTGCAGCTGGGGGTGGGGCTGGGTGGTGTTCCTTCCCTGCCCCGCCTATGGCGGCTGGCCTGGGCTCACTGGGCCCCCCAAACATTCCTCTGTACCCCCCTAGGGGGGCACGCCCCAATTTGGTGACCTCTGCCCTACACCATCCCCCAGCACGACCCCTCCCTGCAGGAAACAGCACCCCCCCCCGAGCCAGGGACTGCAGCAGGAGCAGCTCACAGCCCCCACATGCACCCCGCGCCCGCTCACCCGTGTACTGCAGCAGCAGTAGCTCCTGCGTGCGGTGGGTGCCCAGCAGCACCTTGTGGCTCCTCTCCTGGGTCTGGCCCGGGCTGAGATGGGCAAAGACAGGTGGGGCCTCCAGCATGTGCTCCCAACGCAGCACCGGCACCAGGGGGAAGCGCTCGTCCACCACATACACCGAGAACTGGGGGGGCAAGGCACCGGGGGGGGCAGTGAGAACGCCCCAGAGAGCCCCGGGGCTGCTCCCCTCCCCCACCGGTAACCTGGGGGGCAGGGCACCGGGGGGGCCGTGCCTGCTCCCCCCACAGGCAGGGCCCAGCCCCGACCCTGTCAAGCTCATGGCCATGCAGGCCCCTGGAGCCGCCCCTGGGAACCGAGTCGGCGCCGTGGGGAGCTGACGGGCCTAGCAGCTGGGCACCAAGCCGCAGGTTGGAACGGGCTCTGCAGGATCCTCCCCACCAGCGCTGAGGGGCTGGAGCGTCGCCCACTCGGGCACTCACCTGCGTGGTGATGAGGTGCTGGCAGGGGTGGGCCCTGCCAAGGTACATGGGCAGCATCACTCGCTCTCCACTCTGGCACTCAGCTTCTTCTCCCACCTTGAACAGATCAAACTGGCAACTGGAGGGAGCCTGGAGCCGGAAGAGACCAGGGCACGTGAGCAGCAAGGGAGGGCGGCCCCCTGCCCTGGCCCCCCGTGAGCCCCAGCCCTGCCCTCCCCCCACACTGCACTCGGGCAGCCTTACCCGCACGTCGAGGCACTGCAGGCCAGTGCGGTCAGCGCAGCTCAGCACCCGCGGGTGGGCGGTGAACTCGCTCCAGCGCCAGGGGGATGCCTCTCGGAAGAACGCCGTCTCGGGGTCCTGGCGCAGTCGCTGCAGCCTGGGGACACAGGAATTACCGCGGGGCTGGCAGCGGGTGGGGAGCGTGGAGATCACCGCTGGGCCAGCCCAAGGGCGGAGGGACACAGGGGCCACTGCCTGGGCCGGTGCGGGGGGGAAGGCGAAGGGA
Organism: Dermochelys coriacea; assembly: GCF_009764565.3. NCBI lineage: Eukaryota > Metazoa > Chordata > Testudines > Dermochelyidae > Dermochelys > Dermochelys coriacea. Next base: position 1,096,574 of record NC_050072.1, read on the forward strand.
GGACAATGGGCAGAGGGATCAGCACGTCACCTGGGCAGGGGACAACGCAGGGCATGGGGCTCCCTGCCTGGGCCAGTCCCTGGCTGTTTGCGGGGGAAGGGCGATATGCAGCTCCCAGCACCAGGCTTCATAGTGGTTAGGAAGAGCCCCAGCCGCCCCCAGGTGCCTGCACTGCCTCCCCCTTCCCAGGGCCCCAGCCCTTGGCCCCCCTTACCCAGTCTCGATGTTCCAGAGGTACACGGCCCCGCTGAGGGTGCAGACGGACAGCTCCCCGGGGAGGTGGGGGCTGTGGGGAAGGGCAGAGCGTCAGTGCGGGGCAGACCCCCCCCCCCCCCGGCACAGGACGGACAGGCCCAGCAAACCCGGTTTAAAGGCCTCCACTGGCAAAGGGTTCATTGCTGTGGCAGGCCCGAGAAACTCACTCCACCTCCCACGCTGCACCCATGGCGGGCGGGACGGACCACCAGCGCAGCACACCTGGCATTACCATGGCACTGAGTCGTGCACACTGGTGCTCTGGGACGAATGGGGGTCCCTGAGCCCAGCCTGGACCGGGGCAGGGGCCGCAGGGAAAGCCCCAGGAAGGGAGCTCCAGGGGGACATGAACTCAGCAGAGGGGAACCGAGCACCAGCCACAGGCGCAAAGCGGCTGATCTGTGGCCCCGAGGAAGGCAGACAGGCCCCTTTCTTCCCCTGCTCCGCAGAAGCAAACGGACAGCGCCTTCTGCATTTCTGGGGTCAGCTCCCGCCCAGGGCAGGGGGTAGCAAGGTGCCCTCCAGCCCGGGGCCCGCAAGGAGCGTCACCCTTGGCCCCTCTGGGCTCCCGGCTCCTCCAGCCGGGCCAGCCCAGGCACGTACCTGACGGTGAGGCAGGAGGCAGGCGCATCAGTGCGAATGACCTGGAGCGGGGCAGGGGCGGTGCCAGACCGGAGCCGCCAGGCACCACAGTGATGATCCGAGCGAACGCCAACGAGGGCTACACGTGGGGAGATGCCGCAGTAAGTCCTGGGGGCAATGGCTGCCAACCGGGGCCAGGCCCATGGGGGACGGGGACCCCAGGACAGGAGCAGGTGAGCTCAGCACCTCGGCCAACCCCCCTGCACAGGAGGCAGTTCCTTGCCCCATACACCCTGGGGCTCGGCCCTCCTCCAGGGCCACAAGCAGCCGGTGGCAGAGCCAGGAGCTGAGCCTGGCACCTCCCCGGGGCCCCACTCACCTTCCCCGGCCACCTGCGCAGTGGCCACCTGGCGGACCCGGCCACTGAGCTCGAACTGCGCGGGGCAGCCATGGGCGCGGGGCTGCAGGGCACCAGCCACCTGCTCCAGGGCCACCTCCTGGAAACCTGGCACCGTGTCAAGGGCCACGCACCGACTGCAGGGGCCACGGCTGGCCCCATGCTAGAGGATCAGCCCCAGTCCGGGGACAACAGCCAGGCCCCGGCCCGGCAAACCTCCCAGCATGGGGACAACACTCAGCCCCCAGCCCAGCCAACCTCCCAGCCCATCCCAGCCCCCAGCCCGGGGACAACAGTCAGCCCCCCCCCCCAGCCTAGCAAGCCCCCCCAGCCCAGCCACAATCTCCAGCCCCTGCATGCCAGTCCCCAGCCTCCACAGAGGCACCAGCAATGGAGCCCAGCTGCACCCATCCCATCACCAGTGACAGATCAGCCGGGTCCTGGGCATCAAACCCCCCATCCCCAGGGGTGCAACAGGGACTTGATGCCCCCAGCAATGAGCTCTGCCTCCCCCACCCGTCCCCCAGGCTGGGGCCACACTCAGCAGAGCCCTGCACCAGCATCGCCAGCCCGGCCTGTCTGCAGAAGGATACAGAGGAGGTTCATGGCCTCCCCTCCTGGGTAGACCAGGCAGCCTCGGGGGGTAGGAGCCACATCCTCAGTGGGGAGCCAAGCCAGTGCCCCCCCAGTCGGGGCGTCGTCGAACAGCAACTTCGCCCACTGCAGGGCCAGCTCCTCATGGACGCACTCGGCCAGCAGGCCCAGGGGCACCTCGAACAGCCAGTCCCGGGACAGGCAGGAGAACCAGCGCAGCCGTGGGCTGGGCTGGGGCCAGGGGCAGTCACTGGGGGGACAGCCGGGCATCAGGAACAGCTCAGCCCTGCCCCTCCACAGCCAGCCTGGCAGCAGGGAGGGTGCTGCACAGGACGGATGTGCAGGGAGGGGCCCCCAAACAGCTCCTCCCTAGTGCCACAAACTGATCCTATCCCCCAGACTGCAGCCCCCCCGCCCAGACTGTGCAACAGACAAAGCTTCCTCACTGGGGCTGGGCGCCAGAGGCAGGGGAAGTCTAGGCCCTGGGAACAGGCCCCTGGCCTCTCCCCAGCAGTCCAGACTTTCTGTGGGGTCTCCCCAGCCGCCCTGGGCCATGCAGGAGCAGCACCGATTGCTGTGCTGGCCGGGGCGCTGGCTCGCAGGGTCGGTGCTGTCCTTGCCCAACACACCCGGTGCCTGGAGGCCCTGTGTCGCACCTGGCTCTGCTCCCCTTGCCCACTGGCTGTGCTCACGGCACCCTGAGCGGAGGGGAGAGAGCAGTGCCTGAGGCCCCAGGGCCCCTGCTCAGGCCGGGCACCACTCACCGCCTGCCCTCCCTCCGGTCAAGCTCCTGGACCAGGGTCTTCACTGAGATGGTGTTTTCCTGCGCCTTGCTCTGCAGGAGGGAGGGGACAGGCTGAGGTCAGGGCACACACGCTGGGGAAGGGGTACCAGGGAACTGTGGGGCACACGCGCTGGGGGAGGGGTACCAGGGAACTGGGGCTGGCTGGGGGGCACATGCACTGGGGGAAAGGAATGAGAGCATGGGATGAGTGGAGGGCATGAGGTGCGGGAAGGGTACGAGGGCCTGCTGGGGAGGGCAGAGGGCATGCGGGGTGGGCAGAGGGCACACATGCCAGCAGGAGCCCTGCCTGCCGTGCTGCCCGTACTGCCCCACTGTCTCCTCGGCTCCCGCAGCTCATCTTTGAGCGTGAGCCCCGGGGGCTGGGCAATGCCTCTGTTCTGTGTCTGCGCAGCATCCAGCACAGCGGGGCCCCCGGGTATGACAGCAGTAATGGGGGGAGGTGGGATATTCCCACAGCTGGGGTCAGGAGCAGACGCAGCGAGGTGGTGCTGCCCCTCCCCAGCTCTGGGTCAGGCCCGGCGGGGAGCAGAGGACTGGCAAGGGACGCTCACCTGCAGTTGCTCCTCCCCCAGGTAGAAGTGCTCCTGAAGAAGCTGCCCCATGGTGCTGAAGGCCTCCTCGGGGTGATCCAGGAAGAAGTGAGCCAGCTGCCAGGGAGAGGCAGGGTCAGTACGACAGGCCTGGCCTGGGGGGGGGGGGACCATGTTCTGTGCCCAGCTCAGCCAGACTCCCTGCGGGACCTTGGCCCAGTCCCTGGGCTCTGCCCCCGGCACTGCAGCACGTGGGTACGGAGCTGGGCCCTGCAGCTGGGCAGTGGACGGCTGACCCGACCCGGGGACTGGGAGCTGGAGCCGGACAAGTGACAGGGCATCAGCCTCTAACGGCGAGGAGATTAACCACAGAGCAAGTGACTGGGGATTCTCCACCACCAGCCATTTGCACATCCAGATGGGCTAGTTTCCTAGGAGCTCTGCTCGCACTCAGCCGGGGATTCCTGGGGGGCAGGGTGCAGTGACCCCTTTGGCCTTGGCATCTCCGACAGCCTTGCCCTGCCCTGCCGCACCAGCGGGGGGCGCTACGGGAACGACCGGGAGGACTGGAGGCAGGAGCACCAAGGTCAATGGGGACGGGGAACCTCCCAACCCAGCCCCACCAGGGACCTGCTGCGGAGAGATGAAAGGGCCCAGCATGCAATGGGGCCAGCCTGTGGAGCAGCGCACGCTGGGCCCTCTGTGAGATTTGTCTGAACCCTGCGCCTGGCAGTGCCTGGTCTGCCAGGGGGTTTCTCCCCAGTGGGCACAGAGGGATTAAAGCTGCTCCTGGGCATATCACTGAAGGATCAGACAGGGGAGCGCCAGGGGCCGGGACCCTCACACCTGGAAACCAACCACCCAGAAAAGGGCGGTTTTCCCCAAAGCCCGGGCGGGAGAGCACAGGGGGAAGGTGCCAGGGCCTGTGGAGAGACACACGACTCTCACCCAGGACAGATGCACGGGGATCCTACAGCAGTTGGCGGGGTGGGGCCCTGACAGGGGCCAGACTGAGCTGCCTTCACCTTTGCTTCCCTGGGCTGCCCTACAGGCCTCCAGGGCCAGGCTCCAGGCGCCTGACAAACCCGCTCCGGCTGGAAAGGGCTGGAAACGAGCTGGGGGGTCGGTCCCTGCGGAGGGGACATGCCTTGCCCAGAGCCTGGCTCAATGAGACTCACGGGCAGGGCTTCGGGGGTGGAGCAGGTGGCTGGAGCTCAGGGGCTCAGTCTCGAGGCTGTGTGGCCAACCCTGGAGGAAGAGTGGCCCCCGGGGAGGGGGGGGGTCTGGCCACAGAAGGGATCCTCCAAGAGCCCGTTTACAAGCTGGGGCTCAGCACCGCCCTGTGGAGCCGTCAAACCGACAGAGGCAGCCCCTTGGAGTGCCCGGCTGGGCAGAGCTGGGGCGTGGGCCCTGCCACAGTTTCCTTGGGGCTCAGACAGCGAGCAGGTCCAGCGAGCCCACGGGGACCCCACTTGCCCAGGGAGCAGGGACACAGGGAGACCCCCTGGCCACACTGCGGCCTGCGGAATTACCTGCCCTGTGAAGTCCAGGGCAGCCCCCCCAGTCTTGCCGGCCTGGTGCTTCCTTTGAATCTGCCCCACGTAGAGGATGTCATGGGGCGTCAGCGTGGGGACACGGCAGCCTGCGAGAGAGAAGGGCAGGACCAGGCGCTTACCGCAGTGGGCAAGGGAACGCATCACAAGCCTGGGCAGGGGGGAGAGGAAGGCAGGGCGGTGCCAGGCACGCGCCCCCATGGGTGGGCTGGGGCTAGGGCTGAGAAGCTCCCTGCCCTCCCGGTGTTACCTCCCCCACCCTCCAGACATGCATGAGCAGCTCTGCCGGGCCCCCAGGGGGTTACGGGGAGGAAGAGATCAGGGGCCTCAGGAACAGGCCCCACGGCAAACTCAAGACACAGGCCCCGTCCCACCCCCCACAGACACTAAGTAACAAATGGGTCCTGTGGTGCTGGGCTTGGGGCCAGCTGGGCCCCTCCCTGGTAGGGCCCCCAATCCCTCTGCTCAGGGCCTGGCCGGGGGGGCTCTCACTCGTGTTGGGGGACAGGAACGGCACGGCACACGCCTCAGCAGGGGCCCATCTCTCGCCCTTCTTGCTGTGAAGTGGAATAAACCTCTCCTGGGGCTGAGGGACACAACGCGGACAGGTTACTAGAGCCCCCCTCGTCTGCACCACGCACCCCACACAAGGCAGCTTCACCCTGACCCACAGCCGACACCCGCACACAGGCCTGCCGGCGCCCCCCCCCCAGCTCTGCCGGTGCCCCCCACTCCCGACCCTCACACCCCGCTCCCCCAGCCCTGCCGGTGCCCCCCACTCCCGACCCTCAGCCCCCCGCTCCCCCAGCTCTGCCGGTGCCCCCCACTCCCGACCCTCAGCCCCCCGCTCCCCCAGCCCTGCCGGTGCCCCCCACTCCCGACCCTCAGCCCCCCGCTCCCCCAGCCCTGCCGGTGCCCCCCACTCCCGACCCTCAGCCCCCCGCTCCCCCAGCCCTGCCGGTGCCCCCCACTCCCGACCCTCACACCCTGCTCCCCCAGCCCTGCCGGTGCCCCCCACTCCCGACCCTCAGCCCCCTGCTCCCTCAGACCTGCCGGTGCCCCCCACTCCCGACCCTCAGCCCCCTGCTCCCCCAGCTCTGCCGGTGCCCCCCACTCCCGACCCTCAGCCCCCTGCTCCCCCAGCCCTGCCGGTGCCCCCACTCCCGACCCTCAGCCCCTTGCCCCCCCAAACCTGCCCCCCAGTCCTGCCGGTGCCCCCCACTCCCGACCCGCAGCCCCTTGCCCCGACCAAACCTGCCCCCCCAGTCCTGCCGGTGCCCCCCACTCCCGACCCTCAGCCCCCGGCCCCCCCCAGCTCTGCCGGTGCCCCCCACTCCCGACCCTCAGCCCCCTGCCCCCCCAAACCTGCCGGTGCCCCCCACTCCCGAACCCCAGCCCCCTCCCCCCCCAGCCCTGCCGGTGCCCCCCATTCCCGACCCTCAGCCCGCTCCCCCCCCCAGCTCTGCCGGTGCCCCCCACTCCCGACCCTCAGCCCCCTGCTCCCCCAGCCCTGCCGGTGCCCCCCACTCCCGACCCTCAGCCCCCTGCTCCCCCAGCTCTGCCGGTGCCCCCCACTCCCAACCCTCAGCCCCCTGCTCCCCCAGCCCTGCCGGTGCCCCCCACTCCCGACCCTCAGCCCCCTGCTCCCCCAGCCCTGCCGGTGCCCCCCACTCCCGACCCTCAGCCCCCTGCTCCCCCAGCCCTGCCGGTGCCCCCCACTCCCGACCCTCAGCCCCCTGCTCCCCCAGCTCTGCCGGTGCCCCACACTCCCGACCCTCAGCCCCCTGCTCCCCCAGCTCTGCCGGTGCCCCCCACTCCCGACCCTCAGCCCCCTGCCCCCCAAACCTGCCGGTGCCCCACACTCCCGACCCTCAGCCCCCTGCTCCCCCAAACCTGCCGGTGCCCCCCACCTCCCCACCCTCAGCCCCCCTTCTCCCCAGACCTGCCGGTGCCCCCCACTCCCCACCCTCAGCCCCGCTCCCCCAGCCAGCCCTGCCGGTGCCCCCCACTCCCGACCCTCAGCCCCCCGCTCGCCCAGCCCTGCCGGTGCC